>NC_133115.1:37047002-37245527 GCF_022965805.1 Primulina eburnea | reverse complement strand
GAAAATATATGTATGCATACTTTCGGCCGAATGCCTTAGTAAGAAAAAATTTCTAGTACATTTTAAAGAAAAATGATCAGTGGACGTTTCAGTATGACACTTGCATTTCTGTTGGGTGTACCTGCAAGACGATTCTCATTGTAATAGCTTGCAATACGTCCCCAAAAGGCTCTCGCCTTCTGAACATTGCCGATGATTAGTTCATCGCTGATAATGAAAAATGATCTCGCTAAGACCTCGTCTTTCAACATTTCTCCAGGTTGACTCTTTTTCTACCTCAATGCAAGAATACGTCTTCTCCAAATTTGCGTATTCAACTGGGGATTCACGGTTAGACAGTTGATTCTCCGAGACAAAATTCGACCAGTTCATTTTCCATCGGAGATGTAAAAGACATATCTGTTGCATGTGGATTAGATTAATAATTTGGTGGATATGGATTATATAGATAATTTTGTAGATATGGATTATGTGAATAATTTGGTGGATATGGAAAATATGTCCGAGACAAAATTCGACCTGTTCATTTTCCATCGGAGATGTAAGAGACATATATGTTGCATGTGGATTAGATTAATAATTTAGTGGATATGGATTATATAGATAATTTTGTAGATATGGATTATGTGTATAATTTGGTGGATATGGAAAATTTGGACAATTTGATGGATTTTGGGAATAAGCATTTTATTCTGGTATTTTTGGATAATTCATGAAATTTTTTTATAAAAAAAATTCAGTTATTTTTATCCATTTTGGAAAAAATAGGATTATAGAAATAAATATTAAAAATAAATTGAGATTATGAAAATAGTAGAGATGAGTTTTTTGAGTGATTTATGATGTAAAATAATTGTTTGGATATTTAAAATAATTTTTGGAAGGTGAAAAGTATTTATAGACGAAAGTTTAATTTTTTAATTAAAATAACATTTAATTAGTTGTTAAATAGCCATTAAAAGTTTGAATTTTTTTAAAAAAATTGAACTGTTGCAAAATTTTTGTAATACAATTTTTCAAAAAAAAAAACTATTTGAATAATTAAAAAACATGTGGGGTGAACAAGACTGTACCCACCACTCACGCCCCATGCACTCGCTTGAAAGCAATTTTTTTGAAAAAAAAATCAGCCTGGACATGTGCTTGAATAGCAATGTAGACGAGTGTTAATCACATACTCACATGTCCATATCAGCCTGGGAATTCAAACATTGAACGGTCAGCTTGATGTGGACATGTGAGTGGGTGATTAACACTCCTCCACATTGGTGTCAAACATATGGTTTTGACCACCAATGTGAGTGCTCTAAGTATAAAGCAGAGAAAAGAAAAGCAACCCAACCGCCAATATAATTGTAATCAGTCGTGAAAATCCACCTCCTCGGAGCGACAGCGAGTGTTCTTAATATTGTTTCTAGGAAGAAAAAAAGAACTTAGGTAAGCATTTTGTTAGAATGACATAATAAAGAGCAAAATCGATTAGATTACAATAGATTATGGTGATTCACTAAGTTTCTTTACTGAAAAAATCCCGCAGGTAGATAATTGATTGAAATCAAATGAGAATTGATTATTATTATTATTTCGATAGTAAAATTTGTATTATTATGAAATATGGTCAAAGTCCATGATTACTGAGATTTTCCTTCCAATTAAGAAAATTTCCAATCTCCCAAACAACAAGGAAAGAGAAGAAATAGCAAAATAAGTTAGGGAATGTGCAACCGCATTAGCCGATCGCAAAACATGGTTCAATACCGAGGTGCATTGATGATCCAGGATACCTATGAGGTAACTTGTGAATCTATAAGTTGGCTTACCTTATTTTCAAGATCTCATCAACATTGAGTAGAGACACGTCCTCAATTGGTTCAGTTATCAAATGAACTTCTGGTCGTGGGTTTAGTCGAGTCAAATGCTGGATCAGCCGAACTGGATGATGGTCCAGCTTGGCTTGACTCCTGTATGACCTGAGATAGAGAACCCTCCTCGACTTGTTTTTTGGTAGAGTCCTTGGAATTTTTCTTGCTTTTTTAGTCAACGTATACGAATAATTGTTAGTCCATCTTCCAGAAATCGACTTTTATTTGTAAAGAGCTTAAATACATTCCAAAACCGAGTATATGTTAATTTGTCATCGTGAGCAATTAGGATGATAACATTATAGTTCTTCTTCAGTTCTTCACAAATCAAGGTTAATTTCTTGATTTTCTTAAATCAAAGAAATATTATCACGTTTCCAAAGCATGAACTATTGTCACTGCTTTCACAATCTTCTCAAAAGTAATGAAATTCTTCAAAGTCTCCTTCCTTTTTGGTTTGCGAGCAAGAGTGACTGTCCTAAACTGATACCATTCATAAAAAATTTCAGTTTTGGTATCAGCGTACTCATTAAATTCGTCCATCTAAGTCTGGGTTGCAGATAATGGTTTGGAATCCTTCATGGTGGACTCAATAGGATCCCTGATTACAATTCCCTTAGGCTTTGTGGTCAGTATAATGGTGGGTGAAGCAACCGTTTGCAGAGGAGGAGCTATCCAAACCAAGGTCAAATTTTCTACAGGCGTAGCAAAAATTTCCTTGTCAGTTGCCTGAGCAGTAGCTACCTTGACATCGGTTTTGGCAGAAGTGGATCAGTTTTCATTTCATTGGTCTACTTATTCTCAACAGACAACGATGCTAGCTTGCTCGATGTTGAGATTGGTTTAGTCTTGATGGTTCTGTCTTGACTAGTGGTGGAGGTGTTGTCTTAGAGTCACTCTCATTAGTGATCAATTTCCTCTTATTCTTGGGCTTGGGAGCTAAACTGATTTTGTTCTTCACAGCCTTAGACTTCTTAGCATAAGCTAACTCATCCTCAATTTCCTTCTTAACCTCTAGTAGTCTTGCCGGTGAAATATTCTTGGACCTCAGAGGCATGATGCTCTTTGCATTCAGCACCTGAGTTTGTGTAGAGTTTTTGGTTCGTTTAGAAGAATGCCAGAATCTTCAAATAGTTTGCTCAACTGAATTGTGATGCCAAAATATTTCTTGGTATGCTTCAACATATTCTTCAAAATATTTAACAGAATAGATGAACATTTGATCTTTATCCTATTTACAATGGTCGTCATTACTTGAAACTTCTCGACAGTTAAGGCAGAAAAAGAACATGCCTTAGTAATCAAACCCTTGGCCACAATATGCATTTTGGATTGAATAATGCTCCAGAGATTTTCATGGATCTAATGAACTGTGTATTCCAGGAATTTATATACATATTCGTTATCTTCTTTATTGATGACATTCTTATTTATTTTAAGTCAAAGAAAGAACATAGAAAACATTTGAAACTAGTGCTTCAGACACTCAGAGAAACGTAATTATATGCCAAATTTTCTAAGTGTGAATTCCGGTTGGACAAAGTATTAATTTTTTGCCATGTTATATCAGCACAACGAGTATCAGTGGATCCTCATAAAGTTGAAACAACTATCACTTGGCCAAAAACGACAATTGTATATGAGATTCGCAGTGTTTGGGATTAGCTGGGTATTATGGGTGCTTCATTGAAAGATTTTCTTGAATAGCTAGTCATATCGCTCAATGACGCATAAATATCAACATTTTGTGTGGATTGGGGAATGTGAGTCTCGTTTCCGAACTTTGAAAGAAATTTGGCCATAACTCCAGTGCTATATTTGACGTCAAACTCAGGTGGATTTGTTGTATGTACAGATATTCTCTAAATGAACCGAGTTGTGTTTTTATGTAGAATGAGCTAGTTATTGTGTATGCATCTCATCAATTGAAGCCACATGAGGCTCGATATCTAGTTCTTGATTTGGAATTGGTTGCATTGTATTTGCATTGAAAATATGGCGTCATTATCTTTACAATGAATATTTTGTGATTTATTCTGATCACAAGAGTCTGAAGTATTTATTCACACAGTCTGACTTGAATATGATGTAACGTCGATGATTGTAATTGCACAAGGATTTTGATTGTGATGCTCAGTATCAACCAGGGCGAATAAATTTAATTGCAGATGCCCTTACCAGAAAATTTCATACTAAAATGATGGTGTATTTGACTATTTCAAAAGTCCATGAGCGCTTGTGAACTTTAGGATAGATTTATCAGCCCAGTGGCGACTATGTCGTAGTTTCATCTATATAGGTTGAACCACATATAGTTTCTGCCATCAAAGCAGGATAGAGAACTGATCCACACATTCATAGATTATAAGAGTTGCTCAAATAGGTCAGTTAGACAAATTCAGTGTTGCTTCAGATGGATGTTTGCGCAATAATGGTAAACTTGTGGTACGAATTTGATAGAGTTAAAAGAAACTGTACTTCGATAATCTCATTATATTTGACACAATGTTCATCCAGGAATCAATAAGATGTATCATAACTTGAAATCTCATTAACCGTGACAAGTTATGAAAAAAGAAATTTATGACTTTTTAGCCAAGTGTTTAGCGTGCCAATAGGTTAAAGCTGAGAGAATGAGACTCAGTGGTAATTTATATAGTGTTGAAATGCTACAATGGAATTGGGAGCACATTGCTATGGATTTCGTGAAAAATATACCTCGTTGTAACCATTGCTATGGATAGGCCGTTATCTCAATCATCTCATTTTATTCTTTACGATCGTACTTGTACTTATAAGAAAATAGCAAAAATGTACATCAATCATGCAGTGAGATTGCATAATGTGTGAGAACCAAGAATTTTTATCAATAAAGACCTTCAAATTTCAAGAATCACAAACTTGAGCATCGAGTTTGCAAGTTATGGTAAGATGGAAATTATGGAAAAGATATTATCGCTAATTATATAACCATTTTTAGCCAATTATAACATGAATTCTTAACATAATTAAGAGGAGCACTCCAACTATAAATAAACCCAATGCTATACACGAAATCACACCACTCAAACACATTAAATTTGATAATAGTATCATCAAGGTTTTGCAACATTTTCAGATATTTTTCAAGGCGGGGTTCTATCCAAATTTGGGAACTTATTTCCATCGCTTTAGTACTCTCAACAAAATCTCCAAGGTTAAGATATAACAACATATGTTCTAAACATCATATCAAAAATTCCTTCACATCCAACAATTCGTTTTTTGTATATATTCTCTGCGAAAAAAATTTCTCAGATTTTAGGCGAAATAACATGCATATTGTATTGCATCCATAAACTAGCCCAAACGAACTCCAAACTAATATTCACCATTCACAATGTATTTCACTGAACATAATGGTACAAACTTAAGCTCAAACGATTCAACAAGTCCCAAACATTTCTGCAAGTTTTCAAATTTTTGGGAGACAAATTCCAACATTTTCCTTCATCGTTTTTGGAGCATAATTTTGTTATTGTGTTTATATTTTAAAATACATCTCATATATGAATTTTTTCAGTTTTCAAAATTTTCGTTCAAGCATGAATTATTTGTTTCGTGTTGTGTTTAAAACTCGCCCAATGTTTTGAGCATTGTTATGATTCTACCGGATATGGGTAGGATTTTTGAACTATGATATGATATGGGTATTCACACGGTGGGATTGTAGTTGTTACAGGATATCACTTTAGAAGAGTAAAAATTAGGGATTGATATTAGTAAATCATTGAAAATAGATCGCTTTCAGTGCTTAATATGATTTATTCCATGAAGCTAAGTTTATTAAGTACGATGGTGCTTTACGATTATGATATGTCATGTCAAGATTTCAAAATTATATATATGTTGTTATGTCTCGAACGACCTCCATTTGCTGATTATTTCACAAAATTCTTATTTTTACTATTTCACACAAAATAAGAATGAGGAGCAATTAGACAAGGAATAGCAAATGATGTTTTGGGGCTGGTGAAGAAGATTTTAAATTTTGTGGACTTATTTTAGTTGCTTATATTTTAATTTAATTTAAGTTGTAAAACATTTCTACAATTTTATTTTGTTTTCGAAGTATTCATTCTAAAAACAGGATTATTTGAGTTAATTTTAAAATAGACTGGTTTTGATTTATATTGAACTACGAGGCTTGTAGTTTAACGATTATGTGAATTTTGAACAATTTCAGTGTCGACGTGCTGGGGTCACGAAGCATGAAAGTGTGCCAGTAACCATAGTATTTAAATCATGATCCCCGATTTGCTTCTAAGTTTTGGAGTAGTTTGCAATCAGCTTCAGGTTCAAAGTTGGCAATGAGTAGTGCATATCACCTAGAGAGAAATGGTTAGTCAGAGAGGACCATTCAGACACTCGATGACATGTTGCGAGCATTCATGATGGATTTTAGTGGTGGTTTGTAGGAAATCATTGTCTCTAGTTTAGTTATCTTACAATAAAAGTTTCTAGTCAACCATCTGGATGTCACCGTTTTAAACTTTATATGGCAGAAACTGTAGATATCCAATATGCTGAAAATATGTAGGAGAACGACAATTATCAATGCCAGAATTTATTCAAGATACAAAAGAAAAAGATGAAGTAATCTATAAAAGAATGAAATCCTCTCACAATCGTCAAGTCAGCTTTGCTAAAAAAAGGTGTATGACTTTAGAATTTCAGGTTGGCAATCATGTTTCTTGAAATTATCACCATTTAGTATTACCATGAGATTTGGGCATAAAGGAAATCTAGCTCCGCATTTGGTCCTTATGCAAATTCTGAACTAAAAGTCCTTTATTATCGGAAAAAGACTTGCATAAGTGCGGGTGAATAATAAGGATAAAGTTGCTATCGTTATTGGTTTGGTTGGTTTGGATAAAGTAAAATCATGAAAAATTAAGTGGAAAAGAATGGCACGGAATTTTTCTGCTGATACTGAGGGGGGTTATTAATGTCTCCCTTGTTTCTTCCAACTCTAAACATTCTTTACCAGAACCATTGAGTAGCAACATTTCCAAAAATGCTTGATGCAAGGATTTGAAATGAATTGGCTCTTTTTTCTATCTTGGAATGCACAGGGGCTTGGGAACAAACGTTCAATCCGTGAATTGAGGCGTCTTATCGCTGCAAGAAACACCCATCTTGCTGGATTTTGGTGGCCGAGTACAAACCAAGAATCTGCTCAAGTGGTCCGGGCGCGCATGTGATGGTTGTCAACATTATTCTAATTTTCAGCACAACCCGTCTACTCTTATGAAGCTCATCTAGGCATCTTGCCCTTTCGATCAGTGGGGGATGTACATTGTTGGTCCTTTTCCAGTTGCCCGGGCTCAAAAGATATTTCTCTTGGTAGCAGTCGACTATAATAATATAATTTTTATTAATTAATACAAGGTGTTTTAAGAAAGTTTCAAAACCACATGCACACACCAAGGATTTTGGAAGGAAATTCACGAAAATCTTGAAGAAAAATCAAGATATATATTAATTATATATGAGAAAATATATATATGTACATTGTTGGTACATTTCGAAAATGAGAGTTTTTAAAAAATATATATATTTCCGCACTTTTAAAACGGTAGACGTTTCACATACATATACATATACATGTATGTATACATACACATACATATGTATGTCCATTGGGACTCTACATATATATAGTATTGTTTTTTTGTCTTTTCTTTCAAACTCTATTATAATTAATTCACATGGAATGTTGATCAGGAATATTTAATTTCTTTTTTTAAATCTGAAACGCGCTTTTGTTTATTTTATTATTTATTATTATTTCATGATTACACTTGAGAATAATTAAAATAAACGCCCCACGATATATCAACGTTTTGGTCACATTCCATTCTTGATATATATGTGAATGTGATTAACGGAAGAGGTTAAGGCAATATTTCCTTATTAATTAATATTAGGAAAATAATATTTTACCGAAATCGTATTGTTGGGGACATATATTTTCCCTCGTAATTCATTTAATATATATAGTGAATGAATTACGAGGGAAAATATATGTCCCCAACAATACGATTTGGGTAAATATATATATATATATATATATATATATATATATATATATATATATATATATATATATATATATATATATATATAAGGATGGTTCTGATTCCAATTTATAATATTGATCTATAGGAAAAAATCTAGGCGTCAGGAGAATCCCAGTGTTTTTGGTCTCATGCATGAACGTGGGGTGGGGTATGTGTTGTGTCCATTCAATTATACAAATAATGCCAAACTTAATTATATCATGATTTGCAATAAAAATGATAATTAGTCCGTCTCATCTTTCGTGGAATATTCTGAGAAATAGGTAAATAACAAAGTCTTTAATGCGATCGTCCATTCAAGAAATTAAATACACAACTCCGATGTATCAAAAAAAATTTACAGTTAGATTTATTTTTCTCATTAAAAAAATATTTTATTATTCATTTTAAAATAATTTTTTATGTGTATAAATATATTTATTATAAAATCAAAAATAATTTTTTAGAACAGCTCAAAAAAAAATTTGTTAGAAAATCAGTTTAAAGTTTAAACAATGATAATGTAATTTATGACAATATTTCACGAAATTGATCTACAGAACCCAGGATAAATATATTTATGTTTGTGTTTTTTATTTAATTTTTAAAATTTTTGAATCTATTATCGGTCATAGTCTTAATCCACTAACTTGTTCAACATGACCACGTCAGCAATTCTCGATGACACATCATCATTTTTTGATTTATGTAAGCAACTCGGTAAAAAATGATTGAATTTTTTGAAAAAATACAAGTTAGTGGACTAAAATCATAGGTTAACCAATAATATGCAAAACATTAAAACATACTAGTTATAAGACATAAAATGTAATTTTCGTACAATATCTATTTTAATATTAATTTATATATATTAACTTGATTGTGATCATTAGTTGATAAATATAACTCAAAATTATCTGAATATAATATATTTTAAAATATTTATCTTATGTAAAAGAGAGAATTATTCTAGCTAATTTTTTGTGCCTAATATCTAATAGAATTATCTTAACGTAGTTAACATTGTAATTAAATTGAAATGCTCTAATTACTCATCAGTACTGTGCACCACATATACATTTTTTTTTTTGGAATGGATAAACAACTTATATTTAAACGAAGTTAAAAGATGTGATAAAAATCGATTCGAAATTTATGTTTTCGATTCGAACGATGCGATTATGAAGGTGTGATGTAAATCTATATATTTATGTAAAAATGATATAATGATTTTTAACTCTAATGTTTTTATAAAAATGGAGTCCAATGTGAAAATAATAAAAACAATAATGAAGGTGACCTTAAAAATAAGAGGAAAGAGTGATTTCACTGGTAATAAGGACAACGTTCACTGTCTCAAAAAATATGGGTCTAAATCAACAATTTAATTGCAGACTATACATGCAACTTAGCTAATCCATACTGCCTTCGAATGTGTGCCTGCCAAAAGTATTAATTATGAGTTGAATTGAATTAATGAATATAACACAATCAAATAATTAATTGTCATTCTAAAAAAAATTAATTACCGAAACAAATTCAGACACATCATAAATAATTTGAAGGTGTATGGGTCGATCCTTAATAAATAAATATATGTAATATTATGATGTAGTAAAAAAAAAACATACAAATGATAATTTGGAGCAAATTAATAGATTTTTGTTTTATTTTTTTAAAAAAGAGAGATATGTATGGAGTGGTCTCTGTCCCAGGACGAGAAGGTCTGAAGCTATGTCCGAGAATTGCGGCTACTCGGTTCCTCTTTCTTTTTGCTTTACTTGTTTTTTTAAAAAACAAAATATCAAACAATCATTTAAATTGTAAAAAACAGGGAATTGAAAACGTATAATGAAATCTTTCCACTCTAAACGTGTATGTGTGTTTATATATATATATATATATATATATATATTATATATATATATATATATATATATATATATATATATCTTTTACTAGTATATATATATAATGTAGTTAACGTTCAATTGATTAACACTTACATGACATTGACAAATATTGATGTGACATTGAAAAATATTAACTAATGAGATGTTACGTCATAATTAGATCAAAATAGTTAAAAATTAGAAATTATTATACCACAAATTAAATAGACCAAAACAATTAAAAATTTTAATACCACAAATTAATAGATCAAAATCTAAAATTATATAATTAAATAAAAAAATTCGAATCTTTCAATGTATATAAAAGACTATTAAAGAGTCTCAAAAATTTATTTATTTATTTTTGTTTGATAAGGGTAGAATAAATTAATATAAAGCCTATTTAATAATAATAATATAATAATATAATAGTAGTAGTAGTAAATAAAAATATATAACAATGACACTATTCCGTCCTGGCCTTGGCCTCTCTTCTCTTCTTTGTTGCGTATAGCTATAGGGAGGGAGGAGCTGTTACCAAAAGTCAGCGCGTCCCAAAAAAACCATTTCATTTTGTTCTGTTCACATTAACCAAGTAAAATAACACAAACTCATCCTCATCCTCCTCCTTCTTCAATCAACAGTTGCATGTTTGTTTTTGAAATATGTGCAGTTACTTCGAGAGAATGGACAACTATCTAGGAGATTTAACCGATATAATCCGAGCGAATGGCTGCAGTATCGCCGGTGGAAACACGGCATCAGCTGAAGTGTCGGCACAGCAAGAATGGCAGTTTCCAAAGAACCCGATCAACTATTCGTCTGAGTATTTTGGGGATCCATTTGCTGACATAAGAGATCCATTCCTCCATGATATGGATACTCCAGTGTCAGGATTTTTTCACGACTCGAATATTGAAGACACTGCAAAAGACAGAGGGCTCGCTGTTAATGGAGGTGAAAATAACGCCATTTCTCACAAGTTTCTTTGTGATGAGATGAAAAGACCTTCGAATATGTTTTCAAGGATGCTGCAGATCTGCCCTGATGGAAAGTTTTCGGGGTTACCATGTGGTTCTTCGCCGGCGCCTGCTTCTTCTCCGAGGATTTTTAAAGAATCTGATAAATCTCCGAATTGCTCCAAAGGTTGCTTGATGGATAGCCCTGAAGCTCTGCAGATCTCGTCTCCGCGAAATACGGGTATCAAGAGAAGGTGGGTTCTATTTTTTGACTCATATCTAAACACTATATCTCTACAGTTTTGACTCTCGTGATTATACTTCTTATATTTTATGCACCACAAAAAATTCATATCGTTCTTTCGTTATTATAACCGTAATTGTTGAATGAAAATATGATGATTATCAGATTCTTTCAATTTTATCTCAGCACAAAACTGAGATTACGGCCTTCTAAAAACCTGCGAAACCCCCGTCAAATTTCGGTCAAAGTCACCAATGATAATCGATCATACTTTGGCTTTCAGGATACTATTTTATCAGTATCTAAACTGTTCCTTGAAAACCCAGCTTAGTTGATTTTCTTCTGTTATGTCTTTTGCATCCTCCATCACTTTCGGCTTTTCTCGTTAAAAAGAAGAAAGGTAGCTAGCATGAGAAGAACCAATCGAGCAGTTCTGAACACCGCAAAAAACATAAATGATAATTATTAGAAATTATAGTATCCATCTATGATTTTAAGCGTACCCAAGTTGTGTATAGTAGTCTCCGTTTTTAGTAATCTATCAGACCCAAAAGAAAAGGAAGATAATTATATTCCGAGTTTGCAATCAAACATGCATGTTCATAATTATCAGGAAAAGCCAGGCAAAGAAGGTAGTCTGTATACCAGCTCCAGCACCTGCAAACAGCAGACCAACTGGAGAAATTGTTCCATCTGATCTTTGGGCCTGGAGAAAGTATGGTCAAAAGCCTATTAAAGGATCTCCTTATCCAAGGTAACCTATTTTCTTGAATTGGATTATCTTAAAAACGATTAATTTTCTTGTCTTCTGAAATTTTTCTGACATACACAAATCAATATTGGTCGACACGCAGTCAAGATTATACCTTTGCCAAATTTTCTTGACTGGCTAGCTAACTTAATATACATGTTTGTTATAAAGGAAACTGACCCGAAAATCCATCATTTATATCCTGGTGTATTAACAAGTGGTGTGATGCAATGTACAAAACCAGGGGTTACTATAGATGCAGTAGTTCAAAGGGTTGTTCGGCCAGGAAACAAGTGGAGCGGAGCCGAACGGACCCGAATATGCTTGTGATCACATACACTTCGGAGCATAATCATCCATGGCCCACCCAAAGAAATGCTCTTGCAGGCTCTACGAGATCTCAGACATCCAAGACCAGTTCTACTTCAAAGAATTCAGCAACTCAAGCTCAAAAAACTGCAAACCTTAAAGAAGAGAAGAAAAAAGTAACTACTGAGAATAAACAACTGCGCTCGTTCACAGTAGAAGAGAATCCTGTATCTATGAAAGAGGAGATGGATGAAGATTTTGATAGTAATTTAGAAATGGAAGATCATGTAGATTTGGATGAAGGATTTCCACAGAGCTACAAGCCTACCATGCCAGACTCCAGCAAATCCGAAGATAGTTTCTTTGTGGATATAGGAGAAATTGAAGCGGACCCTTTGAATCTCTTGTTCTCGCAAGCTGGATGTTTCGGCGATATGGAACGGGAACACAAATCTTTGGATCCATTCGCCTTCTATGATTGGGCAGGAAATAGCAGTATTGACGCAGCCACCTGCACCACTTCTTATGCAGCAGCCAAAAGGGATAGTTGAAGTGTGTTATATATACACAGCACGGTGAATCACCGCCACCGCCCACCATGAGTGCGAATTTTTATTTGGAGAGCTGTTTTGTCGTTGTTTTCCATCCTTTTTTACTTTTAAATATATATTTAAAAAAAACTAGAAATTATGAGAATAATAATAATATTTATTCACATGCATGCATGGTTAAAAAAAAGGTAGTTAAGTGGGAATTCGAAGTGGTGACGACGGGACAGAAAGCTGAGGAACAGAAGGTTAGAACAGTTGAATAAAGTACAGACTCCTGACATGACAGGAGAGATCGATCCAAGTTTTTGATTTGACTTGAGTGGGCTCAATTATTCATCCACGCATATCATTCATTTTAACAAATATTGTTGTCGATCGTGATAAGTGTATGTATATATATCTAATATCTAATTCTATTATAAATATATGAGTTTGAATTGTAAATTATCTTTTGTCTTTTTATTTATTTTATAATTTGTCATAGTCATTTGGTTTTTAAGTGATTTTTTATGTTAAGTTTAATATGTTAATTTTTTTTTGACCGGCGTTTAATATGTTAATTAATAGTGACTTAAGTTTCATTTGTAAGTTTTATTTTTTATCCTTTCATTTGTTTTATATTTTGTCATATTCATGGGGTTCTTTAAGTCATTTTTAATGTTAGTTTAATATGATAATAATAGTATACTTAACTCAAACAAATTAATTATTATTTTGATTTTACTTATAAATTTATCATAAAGTTATACATTTCAAAAAAATTGCTAATATTACTAACATCTATCTATTTTATTTTATTTTATTATTATGAATATGTGACTTTTATTTATAAACTTACTATTTTACCGTTTTATTTATTGTCATTTTTCATATTAGTTTAACTTGATAATTCATAGTGTACTTAATTCAATCATCAAATTAATTATTATTTTGATTTTACTTTTTAAACTTACCATTTTATCTTTTATATATATATATATATATAATTTGTATAATGGATTTTTTAAGTTATTTTTTACGTTAGTTTAATATAATTATTAATAAAGCACTTGACTCAATCAAGTTATTTATTATTTTAATTTTACTTTTATTTTTAAATTTAATTACTTTAATTTATACAATGACATCAAATTAATAGAAAATCACTCTCATAATGTTATACATTTAAAAAATTATTAATATTACGAACATTAAAGTAATTAGAAAGACGAATGGAGATGAGTGACATTGAAAAATTAACTCAAACAAATTAATTATTATTTTGATTTTACTTATAAATTTATCATAATATTATACATTTTAAAAAAATTGCTAATATTACTAACATCTATCTATTTTATTTTATTTTATTATTATGAATATGTGACTTTTATTTCTAAACTTACTATTTTACCGTTTTATTTATTGTCATTATTCATATTAGTTTAATTTGATAATTCATAGTGTACTTAACTCAATCATCAAATTAATTATTATTTTGATTTTACTTTTTAAACTTACCATTTTATCTTCTTTTTTTTTTTTTGTTTTATAATTTGTATAATGGTTTCTTTAAGTTATTTTCTACGTTAGTTTAATATGATTATTAATAAAGCACTTGACTCAATCAAGCTATTTATTATTTTAATTTTACTTTTATTTTAAATTTAATTGCTTTAATTTATACAATGACATCAAATTAATAGAAAATCACTCTCATAATGTTATAAGTTAAAAAAATTATTAATATTACGAACATTAAAGTAATTAGAAAGACGAATGGAGATGGGTAACATTGAAAAAAATTAAAAAATATTAAGGTCCTATAAAACATCTTCTTCCCATTTACAATAGAGATATTTTAATACTACTTATGTATCAACGAATATATGTGATTGAGAGAAAATATTTGTATGTGGGTGATTTCAATATAAACATTTAAGCTATTTAGTCAATTTTCGATATATAATGTTAAATAAATATTATCTATTAAATATATGATTTTCATTTGTTATCTTACCATTCTACCATATAATTTTTTTACAAATTGTCATGTTAATTATGTTATTTAAGCCATTTTTTATGTTAGTTTTATAAGATCATTAATAGTGTACTTAACTCAATCAAACTAATTATTGTTTTAATTTACTTTTAAATACATTTCGATCAAATTCATGAAAAATATCTACCATATTGATGATATAGGTAATAATGGGCAGATGAAAGGAGATGAATCGGAGTGAATAAAAATACATTATTAATAAATATTAGGTTATATGAAACTTCTTTCTCCCATTTAGAATAAGATATTTTCAAACTCTTTATATGTCAATAGAGATATATGATTGAGATAAATTTCTGTGTGTAAGTTATTCCAAACACTGTTTTTAAGCTATTTAGTCAAGTTTTTATATATGCTGCTAAATAAATATTACTAAATAATATGTTTCATTTGATCATTTTGTGTTCTTGCAATGAGATGAGTTTTTTAACACATCGTTACATGTTTTGGTGTTATATGTCGTTTGTATTGATCATGTTGTGTTTGGATTCCTTATGTGATTTGTTTGTTCACCGAAAGAAAATATAAAACAAAACCATATATTCCAAAAAAATGATTATTTTTAATTTTTTTTCTTTGAGATATTTTGTTAATTCTTAAACACATAATGCATGTTTTCAGTTTACTTAGATTACTTAGTCTGAAGCAACTTAGAAAATATTAAAAACGATGAAATGTTTCTTTCGTTTTTAGCCTATATCTCAGAATATAAAGAGATGATATTTTTTTATTATTGGGACAAATGTATTTCCAGACTTTTGTCTATAAATCAATATTCAAAATTTTTACAACATTATTATATTCTCTATTCAAAATTTTTTATTTAAATTGATGGAAGGTATTTGAATTTAAGTTTTTATGTGCTTGATTATATTATTTTTGTAGTATTGTTTATTGTGAAATTAATAAGTGGACTAAAAAAATTAGTGGATCTATGAGCCCTCTGGTGGACGACAAACATGGATAAATTGTTAAAAGAGATAATATCAAGTAGATTTTTGGCATACGAGTTTGTTCTAATTAAATGATTAATGCATGATTCTAAATTTTAATTGTATCATAAGTTAACATATGTTTTGTCGTTGCCAGATATATTTTGTCAACTGTCTAATATTTTTATTTGATTTAAGGAAATTTGTGTGACTTCGTATTATTATTTTTTTTCTTAACGTTTTTATTAAAGAATTTTTCATGATGATTTTGAGGCATCATTTTTTTTCTTTGTATGTTTTTCTAAAAAGTAAAATATTTATGAAATCATGACGTTAATAAGGTGCATTCTCTTTATTCGAAAAAAAAATATGTTGAATAATTTATAATTTTTTTGAATAATACGAGTTAGTATTTAATTTGAGAGTGATTTATACTTTTTGTTGCTCGTATATACTTCAATTTCTTTGTTATCGTACTTAATAAATTATTTTTGAACTTTGAGTTACATTTTTTATAGAGATTGTTTGTGTCATGAATTTTTAAATTAGTTTTGTTTAGTATTGTTGGGGGCATTTGATTTTTCTGATATTCTATTATTTCTCTTGTTGTTTATATAAAAATATGTATAAGAGTACACCAATCAAAGTCACATATTTTGGGTCTTATGTTCAACGAAGATGGTAATATATGATTTCTGTGAATTAATTAATTTATTGGTTCTTCATACATGTTAAGAAATGAATCAAATTTTGAACAAAAAATTTATGACAAACATAATGGATGAAAAAAACATGTTAAAAAAATAATATTGCGTATTACTATGTCCCTATTTCTGTATGATATAATTCAAACACATTTTCTTAGATATTTGAAATTAGGTCTAACTAAGTGACATGAAACATATATATATATATATATATATATATATATATATATATATATATATATATATATATATATATATATATATATATATATATATATTTGAAGGAGTATTTAAAGCAAAATATTAAGATAAAAAACGATTCATATTTAAGTTTCAACGCAACACAATGAAGAAAAAATTGGAAAATTGTATGTGTAAACCTTTAATAGTGATTATGTTGCTACCTCATGGTTTGCAACATATTGATACCATATAAAATATCAATATTTTTCAATGAATAAACAAAAAGGAAAAATTCTTCATTCAGAAAAAGAAATACATGAAAAAAAATGTATATAATTCTCATTCTATTTTTAATGGTATGAGAACAATTCTAAAGCTTTGTTAACACAATAGATCAATTTTGTGCATTTTTAGTAAATTGGGACATTGAGCCGGTTGCACTTTATTTCTTCTAATATTATCTCGATGGATTTCGAGGTGGTTAAGATGTTTTTGTCTATTATTTTAGTTAAAGTGCCTAACAAACTAATTCATGAGATATATGATGGTAACACAGAGAACTACTCGCCAAATAAATTCACTTAGCCGAATAGTGAAATTCAAATTGAATTATACAATATTTCATCAAATTAATTTTGTCTATTGTAAGATCCTCATGAAGTCTAAACAGTTGTATTATTAGATGAGATATTGAATAAGACAAATATTTTGATATTTATATATATATATATATATATATATATATATATATATATATATATATATATATATATATATATATATGAGCGATCGAACCGTGGTGCTTGAGCTGCTGTGCGGTTTAGAAGATTTGATTTTCACCATTACCACCAGCTATATCTTTTGGTAAAGCGCTTGCAATTGGTATCAGAGGAAAGGTCATGGGTTCGATTCTCATTGATTGCAAGGAGTGCAATTATTGGGAGGGAGATTGTTGGGTGCAATAATTGTCCATGCTTGGTAGAGCGATCAAACCGTGGTGTTTGAGCTGATGCGCGGTTTAAAAAATTTGAGTTGCACCATTACTATTAGCTATAGCTTTTGGCAAAGTGGTAAGAACTCGGTTCTACAATATATAAAATATTATAAAACAAAATGTAAACTCGATAGAACAAAATTGTTTTGTTTATGAGATTGAAACTATATCATCCTCATGATATGATGCACGCAATCATTTTTCCAAATCTTCTAAAAATCGACGAACGAAATGACTTTCCTGAATTGCGTCAAATTAAACGATGGCACAGTTCTAAGATATAGTTATTTGAAAAAATTTCAACTTTTTCTCACATTTTATATCACGATGTTTGAAGAAATTACAGCACTATTCATTGGTTATGTTGTTGAAAAATATATAGGTTATACACACTTTGAGTCACAAATAAAAACCAATCACGACTAAAAACAACATTTATTTTTATGAGTTATAGTTGATGATTGTCAAAAACTGAAAAATCATTCAACAATAAAATAAATATTTGGAAAATAAGATCGCTAGATAAAAACTATGAAGAAAACCGAAAAAAACGTCCTGATAGAGAAGTAAACTACGAGCATGTCATATCCCAGATGAGGATTTTAAATAACATAATAGATGTTAAAGACGGTCATATATATACTTGCTGAGTATACAAAAATGATTATATGTATATTATAAAAAACTACGACAAATAGTTGTTAAGTTATCAAAATCAACCAAGAAGTATATTGAAAAGTATTTCAGTGGATAAGATAACTACTTCGATTCATATACCGTCTATGGTCATGATTTTCGATTTTGTAGTTTGGTTTGTTTCAATTAATAAATGCTATTACCCATATTTTAATTCATTTAAATATTATCAAAATTTCATACTTATATTTCCAGCAATTTAGTTGTTCACGTGCAACTCACGTACACTTTTCTAGTATATACATATATGTATCTTTGGTTCTGCTTTCTGTTCTTAAAATTTTTATATGTATACATGGATCTTAACTTGTGTTTTAATTTATATATGTACGTAATATATTTCTTATATGTTCTGTTAATTTGTGTATATATAAATAATATAGTTAATTGTGGTTTGGAATACTACTTTTAGGCTCCGTTTGGTACGTGTGATAGGATAGGTAAATGATTAATAATTTGATTGATATGTAGTTGACAAGGAGTGATGTATAATATTGTGTGATTAATTATTTGGTGTGTGGTAGAATTTCTATTAGTTGGATAATTTTGCGGTTGACAAAAGTGCCCTCACAACCTCAAACTAATTCCCACAATATCTTTGAATAATCAATCCCCATCCGACAATCGAATTTGACCAAAATCAATACCTTTTCTTTTGGACAGAGAGGGTAGAAAATATCTTGTTCAAACTGTACCCTTGAAGATGAGGTCGAAGGCGATTTTTCTGCTTGTTTAGTGGTTCAAAGGAAACGAAGGGTCAAAGCACGAAGCACTATTCAACGCGGACTTCTGATTCTGCTTGGGTATGAGTTTTTTCATATATGCAATTACTGCAAAAATTTTTTATCTTACGTTTTACACTGACCACACATCTTTATAGATCTGAAGTTAGCCTGTTGTCATCTGTGGGAGATGTATGGTTGTTCTAAGTATTTTTTTTTTGTTACAGACTTCTCATTTTAATATTTTTGTACAGCGACAATAGTATAAATCTGTTTGGAAGCTGTTGTGCAAAGGCGGTTGAAGAAAAAATTGGAAGGTAGGAATAAGCTTTTCTGAGTAAGCTATGATCTGCATAATTTTTCCCATTTCGAATTTGGTACAAAATGTTATAAAGATTCAAAAAAATATCATAGTGGTTGACTATAATCTCCTTCCATGTTGATACAATTTTTTAACTTGACTGGAGAGAAGTCGATGTTGTTACTTTTTTCTCTCTGGCAAGCATTTTCTTGCAGTAATAATATTGTGATTTATTGTTTGTGTACAGAACGACTGAAAGCGGCTTTTCTAACTTGTCGAATTGTCGTGCAAACCCATTTCAATAACACATATGAAGATAAATAAGCCATTTTGTTACGAAGATGTCGTATATATTAGTCTTGTTGGTGAATTTTTCTTAGAATACTATGTGAACAAATTAATCTGAAACAATAATAGCATTTGTAATGTATATGTATTTTGATTTGAAGTTTATGCAGTAGCTAAATGTGGTTGGAGAAGTTTGGTTATTATAATTCATTTTTCACATGCAAAGTTTTCTTTAAGATAATATAAATTGGTATAAGATGATTTTCGTGTATTGATCTTTGTGATATTGCTGTAAAACAACAATTGAACTACTCGGTTTGTAATTTATGAGTTCTTACAACTGCAAACACCATTCTTTGTTGTTGCGTATGTATCATGGAATTGAAGATGCCACCACAATGTCAGTGTGGGAACGGGGCCATGGTTTTAAGGACAGCTGGTAATTACTCAACCCGTCCGGGTCAACAATATTACATATGTCCCGTGGGACTAAAACATCGGAAGAGATTTTTCTGGTAAGATGAGTACCATGGCAGAAATGCAACATCGACTTCTGAACAATCGTTTAACAACGAAACCAACTCAAATGCTTTTGCAGATCATTCATGTTATAGTAGTAATAGAAGGTGTTGTATGCACAACACAATGAATTCATCCTCGAGCCCCTATGATTCTCCTTCAAACCAAGGTCATCCGTATTCCACGAATAAATTTGAAGAAACAGTTTATGCCAGGTCCTCTGCAACAGAAGGTTTACCCAGTGAGAGCATGAAGAGCCCGTCTTATGGACGTGAAAAAGCTTGTTGCTGTTTTGGATTCCTTTGCGCGTTAATCTGTGTCCTTTTTGTACTCATCATAATCCTTGTCATTAGAATGTGATATATGTTGTCTATGTATGCTTATTAAAATGAAACATTGCATCTTCGAACCCCATTTGCCATGTATTTTTCGTAAGTTCCTTATTAATGCATTGTGTTCAAGTGTTTTAAACAATCTTTTACTCAGTGTTCATTACCTTTGTGTGATTCATACATTCTTCCAACTTGCATGACTACGAAACTAACACTAAATGATAGTGTAGCAATGTCTATATTTACAGGAGTCGAGCAACGGCAAGGTATGTCTCTCAATAATCCAATATTGTATTACTTTAGTTTCTTTTCATTTGTAGTGCACAAGAATGAAAATAACAGTAAATAACAGTGCCACAATGTTTACACGCTGTGCAAAGTGTACTGTATATTGTCCCCATATTTATTTTTCTTTTAGTATTAGATTGACAATATAGTTGTATTACTTTTTCCAAAACTGTAGTTTGTCATCATTAGTTTTCATAATTTGAGTAGGTGTTGACCTATTTTGGTATATCACATCATCGTCATACATTTTCCTTTGCATTGACCTGCATTTATAGTTGGGTTGGTAAATACATTTATGGTTAGTCTACTTTTCCAATCCTTAAATACCATGTTGCTTTCCATCTTACGGTGCAAATCCAGTGAGTGTTCTTAGTTTTTTAAAGTTATTGTCAACAGGCACACAATGTCAGTGACATACAAGGCAGCTTCCGATGAAAGTGTATCAACGAAGTACAGAGTCGAAGTTGTTACCCTCTCAGATGACGAGGATGAGATCAAAAAAGAGATAGTTTTTTCTGAGCAGAAAAAGACACAATCTGCTGAAAACAGATGTCCAACTGCTCAGTTGAAGATCACAAAACAGAAGGAGGATACACATTGCAAGTGGATGGATGGCTATAATAATGCTATGAAGCTGCCTATGAACACTTCCAGAAAACGTGGTGTCAATAATCCCGTAGCTAACTCTTCAAAGCGGATTGTGATCAGGAATGAGACAACTCCGTATATAGTACTTGATAGCTCCGACGACGAGGAAGATGCACAACGAAACTAGCTACTGATCTCAGCTGTGTACTTCGTTTCACTGGATGTGTTGTTGGCTGCAGTTTGCTTTCGAAGTTGTTGTTGTTGTTTGTCTTGTACCCTTTTGCTACATTTTCGTACTGGTGTCCTAAGGTTTATTCTGTGTAATGTAATAGTGTAGTAGCCCGAATTCCAAATTGGGTAATTAACGGAGTAATGGTGATTAAGAAGGTTTAAGGTGTAATTTTGACCGAGTCATGATCGGACGGACCGAAGATGGTTCGGAAGCACCGAAGAGTTCGGAAGGTCCGAAGTGAGTTCGGTGGATCCGATCATTAGGTGTCAAGAGTTGATCGACACGTGGGAGTTCGGACGTTCCGAAGTGTAGGTTCGTTGAATCCGATCATGAGGTGTCAAGAGCAGCTGGACACGTAGCGTTCGGACGTTCCGAAGTGTTGTTCGGAGGATCCGAACATGGCCTATAAATAGTGCTCGGATTCTCATTTGTGACTTGCCAATTTCTTGAGTTTTGCCTCATAGTTGAGAGGATTTGGAAGGTTTCTAGGGTTAGTTGTTGGTCGAGCGATAGCCAAGAGCTGCCAGGAGTAGTAGCGTAGCGGCGCCTGAGTTTCAAGGCAATCGACATCAAAGGGCTGTCGACGGACGAAGGTAAACCCTAAACCTTTGGTAGTACTAGGGAGTACTGGTGTTGCTAGTCGAGCATGGTAGTATTGTTCATTGGGTATGCTTTTGATGCGTAGGCTTGTGCTAGACCTGATTAGCGGTGTTGCGTAAGGCTAGGCTTGCTGTGATAGAGGTACGAAAGTACTATCCGAGATATCCTGGTTGAGTATACATTCTTATATGTGTTGCATGATTATGTGGTGCATTGATATATGTCATATGATGCATGCTATTATGTCACGTTTATTACTGCACGTTGCATTTCATGTTGAGCCGTACCTCCTTCGAGATAGCCTTTACTGTTGAGCTGTATCTCTTTCGAGATAAGCTATATCTTGGGGCCGCTCAGCCCTGTCTTGTGGACGCATGGACACCGAGAGTACACAGTGGCCGACGGGTCGGGAGGGCTTCGGTGGTCCGGGACATTTTAGGTCCACGTCTGTCTTGTAGTGGATGCAGTGACCCAGAGGTTGGACCGCGCGGCACTATCCACTTGGCGCCTCTAGACTGAGCATTGTTGAGATCCTTTTGTGACTCCTGTTTCTTGACTACCCCGGTATCATGATCATAGCATGTGCATTTCATATAGGTCTGTATACTCATACTTTTGTACTGGGCGTTCTTATCGCTCACGTCCTCGGTTTTGTTTATTCTTGGACACCCCATTCCCTCGGGGCAGGCCTCAGGTTGGACAGCTCAGGAGGAGCAGGAGGAGGACGTTGAGTAGCTGGTTGGTTTAGTTTATCGGTATTGTTTTGATTCGATATGGTTGTATTGGGTATTTTATTTTGAGTTATTCTAGACTTCGATTGGGTTGTATAACCATTATTTTGTTGACTATTTCCGCTGTTATCTCTGATTGTTAGTAATTAAGTTAAGTTGCATGCTTAGTTCTTGATTAGTAGGTGATTCTGGAACGGGTCACTACATTTATGGTATCAGAGCATGCATACGATTTTGGGATATAGATTTCTGTTTTGGGATTTCCGTTGACCAATTTACTAGTTTCCCCATTCTATGTTGTAGCAATGGCTGACCACTTTGGTGACGGGAGTAGTCAGGGGAGTGTAGGTCGATGGGGTGACCAGGACGATCATAGACGTCATTCTTTCTGTTTCTACTCCGATGGGTCATTCGGTGTTAGCTAAGCGTCTAGTGATGGGTTGTCCTTTAGATTTGAGGGTAACGATGTTGTTATTTTCGTTTTGTTCATCCTCTAAACTTGATTTCGAGGACGAAATCGTTTTAAGGGGGGGAGAATGTAGTAGCCCGAATTCCAAATTGGGTAATTAACGGAGTAATGGTGATTAAGAAGGTTTAAGGTGTAATTTTGACCGAGTCATGATCGGACGGACCGAAGATGGTTCGGAAGCACCGAAGAGTTCGGAAGGTCCGAAGTGAGTTCGGTGGATCCGATCATTAGGTGTCAAGAGTTGATCGACACGTGGGAGTTCGGACGTTCCGAAGTGTAGGTTCGTTGAATCCGATCATGAGGTGTCAAGAGCAGCTGGACACGTAGCGTTCGGACGTTCCGAAGTGTTGTTCGGAGGATCCGAACATGGCCTATAAATAGTGCTCGGATTCTCATTTGTGACTTGCCAATTTCTTGAGTTTTGCCTCATAGTTGAGAGGATTTGGAAGGTTTCTAGGGTTAGTTGTTGGTCGAGCGATAGCCAAGAGCTGCCAGGAGTAGTAGCGTAGCGGCGCCTGAGTTTCAAGGCAATCGACATCAAAGGGCTGTCGACGGACGAAGGTAAACCCTAAACCTTTGGTAGTACTAGGGAGTACTGGTGTTGCTAGTCGAGCATGGTAGTATTGTTCATTGGGTATGCTTTTGATGCGTAGGCTTGTGCTAGACCTGATTAGCGGTGTTGCGTAAGGCTAGGCTTGCTGTGATAGAGGTACGAAAGTACTATCCGAGATATCCTGGTTGAGTATACATTCTTATATGTGTTGCATGATTATGTGGTGCATTGATATATGTCATATGATGCATGCTATTATGTCACGTTTATTACTGCACGTTGCATTTCATGTTGAGCCGTACCTCCTTCGAGATAGCCTTTACTGTTGAGCTGTATCTCTTTCGAGATAAGCTATATCTTGGGGCCGCTCAGCCCTGTCTTGTGGACGCATGGACACCGAGAGTACACAGTGGCCGACGGGTCGGGAGGGCTTCGGTGGTCCGGGACATTTTAGGTCCACGTCTGTCTTGTAGTGGATGCAGTGACCCAGAGGTTGGACCGCGCGGCACTATCCACTTGGCGCCTCTAGACTGAGCATTGTTGAGATCCTTTTGTGACTCCTGTTTCTTGACTACCCCGGTATCATGATCATAGCATGTGCATTTCATATAGGTCTGTATACTCATACTTTTGTACTGGGCGTTCTTATCGCTCACGTCCTCGGTTTTGTTTATTCTTGGACACCCCATTCCCTCGGGGCAGGCCTCAGGTTGGACAGCTCAGGAGGAGCAGGAGGAGGACGTTGAGTAGCTGGTTGGTTTAGTTTATCGGTATTGTTTTGATTCGATATGGTTGTATTGGGTATTTTATTTTGAGTTATTCTAGACTTCGATTGGGTTGTATAACCATTATTTTGTTGACTATTTCCGCTGTTATCTCTGATTGTTAGTAATTAAGTTAAGTTGCATGCTTAGTTCTTGATTAGTAGGTGATTCTGGAACGGGTCACTACAAATAGTGTTGGTTTCCCAGTGGTGAAGTCTTTTGGGTATATGCACAGAAAGGCAACATGATATGTACAGAAAGTTGGTGTCATGATATGTACTGAAAATGCATCTTAGTTCTATGTAATATTGTCTTTGGTTGTAGTTTTTGTTGTTCCCACCATTATCAATCCTTTACGTTATTAAGCATCTGAAGTTGAGCACTATTTCGGTAGTTTAAATTATTTGACAACATGTTTCAACTTGTTTACTTGGATAAGTGGATATTTAATGACCAAACCAATTCTCATTCTACGTAATCATAATAAAATTGATCAAAACAAGTCCATATTGGTTTCACACTTGGTATTCATTCCGGCTAATAAGATTTGACATATGAACATATAGCAATGTGTGCAGTAATAGCGACTACGTCAGTTGGCTTTGTGAATGTGCATTTATGATTGATGGTATCATTGTATGTGTTTGTTGTACAGTTGTTGTAATCGCACAATAGAAATCTACACATCATACCTGTCAATCGAATATACTTTGATATGCAGGCCTATTGATTAATGTGCTATATTTAAGTCTCCCAATAGAATCCCGAAGAAAGTAAAATATGAGTTTTAGGACAACGAACTTGAGACATGTAACTGAAAAACTGACGTAAAGAATAGACTCTAATCCTTGGAGTAATGTCACATTCACACGGGTCTCCGCAACACGAAACGTAATCATACAAAAAATACATACCGGTTTGCAACCAAGGGACCAATATTTTTTGTCCCAATGTCAACTATGTTTACCATATGTGCAATTACAATGGCAAGGAAAAAGTTAATAGAAGATATTCAAAATCCATTAACATGTCACAGATAGTGTACGTACACATAGAAGCCACTTTCATCACGACTTCTACCAACGTCAAGGTACGATCATAACAAACCAAACACACATAAGTTAGAAACCGATTTCATACCAAATTAGCAAACACAGCCTAGTCATGCTCCACTAGATACCAAAATGTTATTCCATCAACAATTTCAGAACACATACCAACAAGACTTATGGATTCAACAGCCTTCTGCTTAAGCTGAGCCTACCGTCATGATCGAGCTTCAAGAACAGACTAATTTTGTTCGGGTTATCCACCAACATCTCCGCAACACGGACTTTCTCATCAGAAGTTAACTCCGTAATGGCTTGTAATGTGTCCAGCACGCTGTCCATATCTGTGATTCAGCTAACTTCTTTTCAGCAGCCATTTGTTTGATGAGGTTTGACATTGTCTCTTTCGTGATATCTGCTAAGTTATTGATTGCAACAACAATTTTATCGTCACCTTCAGTTATTTTTTTCCTTTTCTTTGACTTCACCTTGGTACCTACACTTGGGTTGGACGGTGTCGAATTATTTACAGACATTGACTCTCCATCTCCTTCCATGGGCCGATACATATCCTCCATGTGAACTTGGACATCATTAGGTACTTGTTCCTCTAAATTTAACACATCATTGACAGCAGCTAAAAAACTCTCAGCTCGGCTACCCGTTGCCCTATCATTACCAAAAATTTCACACCAGTCTTCATAGTATGGCCACCGCTTGTATCGCATAACACGTACATTGTTGTCCACCTACAACATGTTTTACAATGACATCACATAACATAAAATGTAATGTGTATATGAACAATTTTACGGGAACAAACTACCTTCAATTGTGCTTCCCACGCCTCATTTGTAGCAGCAAGCATGTTTTCAGTCTGATTCCACCCAATTCCACTTTTGGCTAACATAGACGACAAAGAACTGTAGTTTTTCTTCCACACGTGTATTTTGGAAGTTATATGTAGATGGCCACGTATATCAGTATTACAAAACACACTTTTCATTGTGGATTCCAATAAAGGTAAGTAGCCGTTACGAAATCCATTTTCACTTTTATATCCTTTGCTTATTACATCTTTCCAAGCTGTAATTAGCACCTCTTCCTCAGGTGTTGTCCAACAACGACGCGACTTATCCGCCTTTTTACCTAGGCAATTAATGCTCTCGGTTGTTGCTAAGCTGTCCATCGCATCAGGTATTCCCTTGAAGTATTCATGGGTAACATAAAACCAACATGAGTTATAGGGAGAAAAAAAATACTGTAGGGCATACAGAAAAACACAGCTTAACAACACCTTTGTTATAAAATATCACAAATTTCATATAAAATAAGTGCTTCATAACAGTTGTGCATCCACGGTTGCAAACATAAGCGAACACCATCGGTATATTAATTGAAGACGACAGTAACTTTACAAACACAATACAAAAAGAGGAACAACTTTTTATTAGTTGTGGTACATCGACATCGCAAAATTATCTCTCCACATATCCCACGCAGTAGAGGAATTGAAATTGTCAACGAAATCATCATCTGTTTCGGAAAATGGGTTTTGTGTGTCATCTTCCATGTCCTCTACAAGACTATCCGGCATCTGAGATCGGATGAAATTGTGTAACAAAATGCAAGCCATAATTATTCTATTTTGAGTTTTCAATGGGTAGAAAGAAGGACTTCGCATGATAGCCCATCTTTTTTAAGCAAACCAAAGGCTCTTTCTATCACGTTTCTCGCTTTGTTGTGTCTCCAATTGAAGAGCTCTTTAAAATTCTGTGGGACACATGTGCGATTGCCCCAAGCATCCCTATGGTATGGCACTCGTCTATATGGAGTCAAAAATTCATGTACGTTTGCGTATCCGTTGTCACACAAGTAATAAGAACCTACAATTAAAGTCATACATTTTTTTAATAAGTAATATTGACTTACATTTATGATAACATGAATACAACATAATGAACTGATAGCACAATATTAAAACAAATATTTTAACCTCTTTGAATTTTCAGTCCATCTTCCTGAGTTAATGCATCACGAAGAAATCTTGCATCTGCGGCCGATCCTTCCCACCCACACAGTGCGTAAATGAAGTTCATATCTCGGTTGCACACACCCAAGACATTAACTGCAATGGTTCCTTTTCTAGTTCTATACTTTCCTTTTTCAGAAATTGGGACATGAACGTTTACATACGTACAATCCAATGCACCAACACAACCCTGAAAAATGAAATTTACGCATATAAAAATTATATGACAAATGGTTTTGCACATCAGTATGCTTGACATATCCTTCTTGTCTTCTGACATTTCCAAAAAAAATTATATACTAGTTAAACATTACCTTGAACCACTTCCATGTCTCGTCGGTGCAGGTGTCATCGATTGCATAAGGCTTGACAAGCAGTATAGTATGTAACTTGAGGACCGAACCTAGAACTTCATGGAAATGAGCGCTGATTGTTTGACCGCTTCGTACATAATCATGACCAATTACTCGATTCTTCTTATGATGTGCCAAGATAGACAAAAACATAGCCAATTTTTCTTCAATCCTAACATATCTAGAATCTTCCAAGCCCCCCACATGAGTTAGCAAGTAACATAAATTGGCAAATGAATTTCTATTCATCCTCAAATTCACAACACATTGAACATCTCCAATCTCGATAATCCCACGCAAATGGTTTATTTGTGTAGTCATTCTTTGACTCATGGTGTAGGAAGATGATGTTCTACGTACTTGACTTCGGCGCCTTGCGAGTAATCTCGTACGATGTCGTAATAACAGACAAACCATTAAAAACATACGAATCATCATGTGTTGCAGCAGCACAAACAGTATAGTGTAACGACGTCTACTGTCCATTCCCAAAATTACTTTGAAACCGAGTAAAGTTTAAAAAAATATCTTAATCTGCAACAAAATTTGTTAATTTTAAATCTGGAATCTAGTACAGCAGTATAATTTTGTACATTACAACAACAAAATAATGTTACTTGGACAATATTTCAGCATCGTAGGGATTACATAATTAAAAAATCCATGTCAGATAGCAACAAAAAAAAAGTTTCCGGGGAGAACTATTTCATCTCACAAATATGAGATATTCAGCAAAGGCAGAAAATACAATATTACATACGTATGAGTTCAATAAATTAAGATATTCTAGTGTGAAGGTTGAAAGAAAATACACTGCTAATAGAAGTTACTGAGCTCTCTTGCACTAGCAGATCTAACGAGATTCGTAAATCCCACAGAAGTTTGTGTCATACACATTATTGTATGTATATAAATTTGAAGAAGAAATGTCTAAAACCTTCGGAGTAGATTTCTTCATGCTAAGCAGATACCAAACAACAATCTTGGAAATTTAATTTTCGAATTCTCACCTACGGAACAGGCGGATGAGTTTTCAGATCTGTTCTCCGACAGTCTTTTTGGCCTTCATTCCTTCCATTTCGGATCTTCAATTTTAGATGTGGGTGGCATAGAAATATTATGTCGGCAACAATATTGGGAAACAGAAGCTAGGTTTAATTTGGATGATTTTATGCATGGACAATTTGGTAAATTTCCAACTACTGTCAGTTGTACTGGAGAAGGATTGATTTTATACTTGGCAAAGTGTTGGACCGATTTTCCCATAAAAACAGTACAATAGTCCATGACAATGTCAGTCAACCAACTTTAAAATCGAGTCAAACATGGGCTTATCTATCTATCAAGATTTAATCAAACCTACCAAACAGACCCTTATTGGAGAGACTGTTTGCAGTCATGATTATGTTTATGATGGGATTGAAATCACAAATACAAAGAAAAAAGGAAAACACGCACCCTAGCTTGCTAGCTAGCTACTTCATTATCAATTATATCTATATTTCAGCCTTAATCGCATTCATATCTCAAGTCTTAATTAAACTAAAATTTCCCATCTTATGTTATATATATATATATATCAATTACGATTTATATTTAAGTCACTGTCTACAATACTTTTAATTGAAATCCATCACTCCATTGGCCTCAACTACTTTTACTGATCCGGTTTTCCCTTTTCTCTTATGTTATCATGTTTTAATAATTAAGTAAGTTTAAAAAAATAAAGTTGGAAACAAAATAAAAAAATACAAACAATTTTAACGTAGTTCGATCAAACTGACATACATATACGGTTCATGTCCAGCTATCAAACATATTCACTAAATTTCATATATGTTACTATCATAACTTAAACAATTGAAAGACTCTTTTTTTATGATGTCTTTATAATCAACATTTTCAATAGACTCCACTTGACGATCATCATTCATTTTAATATATGTCAACTCGAACTCCATTAAAAACAGCAGATTGTTCTCTCTCGAGAATGTCATCTTCCTCTTCCGAGTAATGAATCATGATACTACGTGTGTACCACTATCAATCAAAACCCTGGAAATCCAAATGAATACAATGATACTGACATGATCTTTTCTCAAGGTTTGTCACAACATAGAATGGACAGTAAACATTTTCCTTCACAAAATTCGCATACAACCAAATCTTAAAGATTTGACAATATAACCTCATCGACCTCCCTAGATCACATATGATCACGTTCGACAATCTTCAAAATGAATGAACATTCCTTTACATAGATAGAATACCTTATCATATAAATGATAGATATTATATTTTCAAATCTCATATCATATCTTCAAGATAACGACATCTAATATTTTCATCATTCCTCCAACAAATCCCAAAACATATTCAAATAAATATATTCTTCCATTATTTTCATATCTTCAATATGTCAAACCAATATTTTTAATTTTCTTGATAAACTAAATGAAAAAAATTAAGCCAACAAAAGTATCATCTAACAATATCCTATTAAGTTTATTTTTGACAAAATTATAAAAAAAAATATTCAAGAAAATTCACAAATATATAACCCTCTCTCTTTTGACAAAAATAAACCGAAGTTCATAAATAAAAGCGAGAAGTTATAATCAATTTGCTCCCCCTATCTTCATGATGTTGTAACTCAGAAAACATCTTCAAAAAATTGGTTGGATATGAACGTCTATCGTTTTAAAAATGCGGAAATATTTTTTTATAAGCTCACATTTCAAATAACATTTAAAATAATCGTAATTACAATGCAATTTAAATTAATAAAACTTATCCAAAAGTCATACGTGAACATAAACGAGTAAAATTCGTCAACGTATGAAAATATTAATCTCCTCTCAAATCTCATAATCAAAGTGCGGAAACATGCGGTCCTCAGGTCGTGTCACCGCACCAGGTCTGCCTACTCAGAGTTCAGCACCTCCAGTCTCCTCATCGTTTAGCTCACCTGCATCACACACGCCTAGTGAGTCTAAAGACTCAACACACCTGTATCAGAAATAACAAGTACATATACATGACACACAGCACTGAAAAATATCATATTCAACATATCTTTCATGAACTTAAAATTTTAACATAAACGTGTCGTGTAAAATCATCTTGTGTCAAATTATGTCATCTCATCTCATATCATCATATACGTGTCAAACAGCTCATTGTGTCATCATAAACTTAAACATTTTCTTTTAATTGAATTAAGTTCATTAGTTGTGACTTTCGTAACAGCTCTATCGTATCACCTGTATTCGATGGATCCATCTATAAAACTGTGGTATCCGGCAGCAGGGGACAACAGCGACAGCATTACCAGCCCACTGAGCCCGGGCATCAGTTCATCATACCTCATGTCATCGTATACATATACATCGTCAGTCACAATCAATTCTCAACCTTCAAAAATATCATCATTTTCATCACTTAATAAAAACATACATATGCGTAATTTTTCCTTTAAACCAAACATGCAATGTATTTATCATAATTGCGTAAAAATCATAAAAATGATGTATAAACATTTAAAATATCATATATTTGTGCTCAGGGCATTGTCAGGACCAAAACCTCACCCCGGGTGCAAAATGACCATTTTACCCTTGGGAACCCAAAAATTATCGTTTCACCCCTGGACCTCTAATATTGACCCGAAACTTACAAAACTCCTTAAAATGTCCCAAAACGTATTTAAAAGTATTCCTAGACGTAAAATCGAGCTAAAATCAGAACTTAACTGATTTGTTTTAAAACTTGGACCGGGGTCCCAGTTTTAACCCGAATCGACTCGAAACTTAAACAAAACTTTCCCAACCTTTTTCCACACCTTATACACTCATTTACAACCTTAAAACCATCCAAACCAACCCCCTAAACCTTGGAACAGTAGGCCACCAGCTGCTGGAATTGCTATACTATCCAATCCTACCCACCCTAGTGCCCCACCTTATATAAATGCGACCCTAGCCTTCTACTAATAGTACCAGCTATGATCCAGCCTTCCCTAGATCACCGTAGGACTCCTCCAGCCCCGCTAGACCCACAGCCCCGACCCCATGTAGCTTACACAATGGACACAACCTCTAGAACCTGAGATCGCTACACCCGAGCTTCACCCCTTCTCGCACATGGCCGGCTACAGGGAAAGTTCCAGCAGTGGTTGAGCCTCTCTGGGCCTTGACTCAGACCCACCAGGGTCTGGTCCATGCCTCGATTCATATCATGTTAAGATTAGAACTTGGACCTAACTCAACCTCAAAAGCTAGCTCAAGGGGGAGAATTATTCAAGCCCATATATACAACTCTCAGCCCATATATATATATTAATTGTCTCACATCGGTTGGATAAATAACCTGAGAGTTTTATATATGGGCTTGAATAATTATGTATATACACATATATATCAGACTAGTAAGACTGAATTTGACGACATTAATGAATAAAATCGAAAAGAAACAAATATTCTAGATGACATTAAAGTGCATTCCATTAAAAACTTAAAACGCATTCTTCTCAAACAAACTACAACTTGATATTAGGAAATATAGACTCTATCATATAAGCTATATGTGGTTTGTATCAAAGTTTTTTAACACTTTATTAATATATATAATTATTAAAATAGATCATGATACCAAAAGTTGATTATTCTATCTATTCGACAATTAAATAACGTAAATCAATAAATTGAGTACTGAAACTATTTAAAATTTTCACTATTAAAATTCAAGTATTTGCTCATTGGGTACAACTCAATTTCGAAATTGATATTTATTTTTTTTCTCTGAAAAGGAATTTTTAATTTGTGTACAAAAAAAAAAAGGCAAGAGATAAGAATTTAATGTGTCAGCAGAGGATCAAGAATTAGAACTGACGATACCAATATTGATGGCTTGAAGCGTTTAATTATTTTCCTGTCTGTTCGGTTTTCGATTACACGTGAATATTAGGCGTAATAAATATTTAATATTCAATCAATTTAATTCAGATGATAAACCAGTTAGAATTAATGATACTGTTTGGTCAATGAAATGATCTAGTAAGACAATAATTAGGCATTTATCTAAACAAAACGGCAAATTAGCCTATTTGATTGATTCTTCTTTCTACATGTCTTCCATCAACTACTTCCTGATCAGGGAATATTGATTGCATCATTGCTCAGTCACCGTACAGATTTCTGAGCAACCAAGCGTTTCTCTGTAGACTATAATATAGCTTTTCTCCACTACCATGCAAATCTTCACTTTGAACCGATGATTCCTCACTTTCCTGCAGTTAAAAGTCATACCCAGTTCTATTGATCTTGTTTATAATTTAACTATAAATTCAAAACAGTCACGATAGTTATACCTTGTGATCATATGATTCCACTAATTGAAGAATTCCAACTCGAGCCTACAAAAACTTGATGTATTTGTAAGCAGCATGAAACATTTCAGCAGTGTTCATCTTGTGGCCGCCTGGAATAAGCTTCCCCAGCTCCTGAGTCTTATCAGTAATTTTCCTTCTTCTCTGCCTTGCGGAAATGCTCTGCGCCGACAAGCTTTTCTTCATGCTACTCTGACACCTGCTCCCACCGCTATAAACTGGTGGACCAGTTGGAAAATCCGGCAATGGGGGTATTACAACTTCCTGGGAATTATAATCTTGAAGGCTATAAATCGCACGGGGGTATATTACTTCATAATGAATACATGCGGCCTTAATGGATCGAATTCTTGAAAAGGGTACTGCTGGAGCTTGCGTGATGGATGCACAGTTGCTGAGATTAAGATCATCGGGTGTTGGAGTTAGGAAGTGTGGGACTGGAAAATTGTAGTTTTCTGATGAATAAAACAAGTTATTCGGGTCAAAAACACTATTGAAGGAGTTGTCTGGCAAATCAAGATTGTGTGATAAATGAGCTCCCAATACAGCTGCACATTTGTTTGTGTATGAGCATCTGAACTGAACTGTTGACACGCATCCCGATTATAGTAGTAGCTCAAAGCCATGTAGACGATACATAATATCCTACAACAAATTTAAGCAGGTTAAGTTGAATGCAATGGACAAAAATGTTGAATGAAAACATGCAACTATTTTATTGGGAGGAGTAGAAAAGGAAAGGACAGTAAGAGAAGATGCTTTGAGACAGTATATATGAAACCTAAACCTAGTCTTTCAAACACACAAGATTTTATTATCAGAAAACAAGCACAACAAGCACATTAATCGTGTGGTAGGAAGGAGGGCTTGAAGCCGAAAAACAATTAAGCAGACAAGATGTCTCTATAATTACATGACTCCTTTCGTGTCAAAGAATCCAAGAGAAGCATATCTCAATTATAGGGATTTTGATATTGGCATGACCGATAACGGTAGCAATGCTTACTACCAAGCAAAGGTATACGGGTTGAAGTATTTCAAAGGGAACTTTGATAGACTGGTTAAGGTAAAGACAGCAGCTGATCGAGAGAATTTCTTCAGGACCGAGCAGAGTATTCCGTCTCGTCCTTCTTTACAGTAATGCAAGACAAAAATATGTTTTAACATTACAAATAGTAAGATATATACGCATTGAAAATAACTTCTTTGAAATCTATGCATTCTGCCACCAAATGTAGAATCAAAGAGATTGTATGTTCGTGCACCTCCCTCTCCGCAAGAAAACTCAAGCTACTTTTTTTAATTATACATCAACTGTGTTAACTGTTGTTACCTCTTCTCGTCGAATCTGAAAATCTTGTCTTGAGTCACGAACATAGCAGCAACAAAATGTATCAAGTCGAGGCAAGGAAAATCCTTTCTCCGCAAGACGAAATTGCCCGTATCAAAGTGCTATACGTTGAAAGTAATCGTCTCCAAGATACAACGACTTCAATCAAGGATTTGAAGCACTACAAACTCTTGAATACCACGAACAAAAATATGCAGAGCTTTGAAGTGAATTTTCGAAATGAGAGGATGCACCAATATGTGAAGAAGAGATGAAGAACAAAATTTCAGCAGCCTTTTCTTAATGGATGGGGTGATCATTTATAGGTGATCATTGGATGTGTTGGAAGGACATGTCTTTCCAAAGTGGGTGCATTGAAGAGACACGGTTTTAATCAAGAGACACACTGGTTGTGCCAAAACAAGCCAAGAACCGATGCCATTCTAGTGAAGGGACGCGCATCCATCGAGAAGCAGCGCTGCGCGCGCAGTCGCGCGACAACACGCGCGGCCGCGCGCAGCTTACTGCATTTGTGCGCTGCGCACACAGCAAGGCGCGCGCGCTCGCGCGAGAACATGCGCGGCCGCGCGCCTTGTCCACCTTTGGCACACAGTAGGGCACGCGCGCCCACGCGAGAAGCTGTGCGGCCGCGCGCCCTGTTCTGGCCCGATGCTCGAATTACAGTGACATGCGCGCATCCGCGCGGGATGTGGCGCCACCGTGCGCCCAGCTCTGTCCGAGTGTGTGCATCATGCACACTGTAGTGCATTCTTGTTTAGTTAAAACTTAATTTCCAAATAAATTTGGTCTAAAAAGATTAACTTTGGTCAAAGACCGCACCGCACCGCACCGCACCGACCCGAGATGAGACGAGACGAGCGCGCGCGCGTGTGTTTCACCTAGACACAGCCTATTAGCGTCTTCCCCCTTCTAAAAACTTCTGGTACCCCTTGGGGCCCAAACCCTTGTCTCAACTTGGAGCTTATTAGGGAAACTTCATGTGGTGATTTTCTCAATGTGGGACAAGCCACCTTGAGACATCCCACTTCCCTATACAACTCAACACCTCTTCAATATTGGGACAAGCCACCTTGAGACATCCCACTTCCCTATACAACTCAACACCTCTTCAATATTCATTTATCCAACAATCCCCCACATAAATGAACTTAATGCATGTATGCAGATTTACTTGAAAGCTCTTATGAATTATTATTATTGCATTGGGATAGGTAGTTTTTGACTTTGAACCTTCCTTAGTAACATACTATAGGATTTACTAGTTGAGTAGTGACACGATGTCTTGAACTAGTCAACCGTTTATGTAAACCAAGTCAATAGTATTTACACAATAATAACTCTAACATATTCTTGTTCTCACGTTGTGTCCGTTTCGGCCCTGGACCATATCTTAGATTCATAAGTGTTTTCCATTGAAGCGGCCATTACTTCTCACTTATATAGGTGATCTCCTATCTGGAGTATCCTGCCATACTCTACCTCATAGGTATAGGAATCATTAAAAGAAAACTTAACCTCACCACATGTTGCAGGTCTTTTCTACTTGGATTTCGTAGGAATGAGCCTTTATTTATTCCAATTACTCAAACTAATATTTATAACTTAGTTGTCCCATTGAACTAAGGTCATGGGATCTCCACTTCACAAGGTTGGGTTACCGCTATAAATATTTTATTTTGTGGGTTTTAAGCACATTCCTCTCAACAGCTTGTACATTTGATCTCTATTTATACCTTTAGTAAACGGATCCGCTAGGTTTTCCTTTGATTTCACATATTCAACAGAAATAACCCCATTCGAGATCAATTGTCTTATGGTATTATGTCTCCGTCTAATGTGACGAGACTTACCATTGTACATACTGCTTTGTGCTCTTCCTATTGCCGATTGACTATCGCAGTGAATGTTAATGGAAGGCACTGGCTTATTCCAACAAGGAATATCCTCTAGGAAGTTTCTTAGCCATTCGGCTTCTTCCCCGGCTTTGTCTAATGCTATGAACTCGGATTCCATAGTGGATCGAGCTATACACGTTTGCTTAGACGATTTCCATGACACCGCTCCTCCACCTATTGTGAATACATACCCACTAGTGGACTTGGAGTCTTTTGTGTCAGATATCCAATTGGCATCACAGTATCCTTCTAGAACTGCAGGATATTTTGAATATATCAAACCATAGTTCAATGTATATTTCAAATATCCAAGCACTCTCGTTAAGGCTTTCCAATGATCCTTACTTGGATTACTTGTGAACCTACTTAATTTATTCACTGAATATGCAAGATCTGGACGAGTACAGTTAGTCAAGTACATTAGACTACCTATTACCCTTGCATATTCCAGTTGTGAGTTGGGTTCTCCTCTATTCTTTGCTAAATGAACACCTAAATCTATAGGTGTTCTAGCGGGTCGAATGTTTAAGGTACTGAACCTTTCAAGCACCTTTTCAACATAGTGAGTTTGTGATAACACTATTCCTTCATGCATTCTAGAGATTTTAATCCCTAATATGATATCACACAACCCCAAGTCTTTCATATCAAAAGACCTTTTCAACATATTCTTGGCATTTATAATCAACTCATGATTACTTCCCATTATCAACATGTCGTCTACATAAAGGCATACAATGACATAATCACTTGCATTGCCTTTAATATAAACGCATTTATCACATTCGTTTATTTTGAAACCATTTGACTTCATTGTAGAGTCAAATTTTTCATGCCATTGCTTAGGTGCTTGTTTGAGTCCGTATAGTGACTTGACAAGTTTACACACCTTCTTTTCTTGTCCGGGAACGACAAACCCCTCGGGTTGTTCCATGTATATTTCCTCTTCCAATTCTCCATTCAAGAAGGCTGTCTTTACATCCATTTGGTGAATCTCTAGGTTATGCAATGCAGCAATTGCTATGAGAACACGAATGGATGTAATCCTAGTGACTGGAGAATATGTGTCAAAGAAGTCATATCCTTCTTTTTGTTTGAACCCTTTAGCCACCAAACGGGCTTTATATTTGTCTATAGATCCATCTTCTTTGTATTTCCTTTTAAGGATCCAATTTTAACTTGTTTTGGCTTTGGTATCTCTACTTTAGCCAAACACCCCACACTTTTAGGTATTTATAAGATGGTTTGTGACCCTTCCATAACTCATATGGAGTTTCATCTTTCCCTTTGTGTGGTATTTTATTAAGAATGTGGTTTGCAGATAATATTGCTTCCCCCCACAAGTTTTGAGGTAAGCCCGAATTTATCAACAACGCATTCATCATCTCCTTAAGAGTACGATTTTTACGTTCTGCAACTCCATTTGATTGAGGTGAGTATGGTGCTGTTGTTTGATGAATTATGCCAAATTTAGTGCACAACTCTTCAAATGGAGCGACATACTCTCCACCTCTATCACTTCGAATCATTTTGATCTTTGTACTCAATTGATTCTCAACCTCATTCTTATAATTTTTGAAAGCTTCTATAGCTTCATCTTTACTTTTCAATAAGTAGACGTAACAGAACCTTGTGCAATCATCAATGAATGTTATGAAGTACTTGTTCCCTCCTCGAGTTTGCACAAACTTTAAATCACATGCGTCAGTGTGAATTAAGTCAAGTAGATTAGTACTTCTTGTCACAGAATGAAATGGAGCTTTGGCCATCTTTGCTCCAACACAAATCTCACACTTTTCTTGTGGATTTCTTTTAAATGCAGGTATTACATTTAAATTTGCAAGTCTTTTTAATGTGTTGAAGTTAACATGTCCTAATCTTTCATGCCATAAATTAGAACATTCAACCAAGTAAACAGAATCATTAACTTTATTCTTCGCCTCTTGGCGGTAAACATTCATTACATTCATTTTGAAGAGACCATTATCTTGGTACCCTTTTCCAACAAATACACCACTTTTGGTTAGGACAAACTTGTCCGATTCAAACACAAGTTTAAAACCCGCCTTACTCAACAAGGATCCAGAAACCAAGTTCTTTCGAATGTCTGGCACATGCAGCACATTCAACAATGTCATCTCTTTTCCGGAAGTCATTTTCAACACCACTTTGCCAATTCCTACGATCTCAGACGTCGTAGAATTTCCCATAAACAGTTTCCTATCACTTACAGTAGTGTAGGATGAGAACATTTCTTTTTCAGCACATATGTGGCTAGTGGATCCGGTATCTACCCACCATTCCCTTGGATTATCCACCAAGTTGGTTTCAAACACAACTGCGGATAGATCAAGTCGTGATAGATCTATTGGAACTTGCCTTTCTTCGATGACATTGGCTTGCCTTGGATTCTGATTTCTGTTGTCTTTTCTTGGAAGACGACAGTCTTTGGCCATATGATTTGGTTTGCCACAATTGTAGCAAGTTCCCTTGAACTTCTTGGCCTTCCCTTGTTTCTTTTCATTTGTAAGGCGTTTTCTCTTTTGACTGGTGCTAGATTCTGTCAAATTTGCCTTGGCTTCGGACTCCATTGTCCTTCTGTGTGTTTTGGCTTCAGAAGTTCTGCTATCTTCCTCAATACGAAGCCTCACAATAAGATATTCAAGTTTCAACTCCTTGCGCTTGTGCTTAAGGTAGTTCTTGAAATCTTTCCACATGGGTGGCAATTTCTCAATAATAGCCGCCACTTGGAATGATTCATTGATTTCCATCCCTTCTGCCAACAAGTCATGAATAATAATTTGAATTTGTTGTACCTGACTTATTACAGATTTGGCGTCCACCATTTTGAAGTCTAGGAATTTGCCAACCACGAACTTCTTGACTCCTGCGTCTTCTGTCTTGTATTTCTTTTCCAAGGAGTCCCATAGTTCCTTGGCGGTTTTAACAGAACAGTAGACACTGTAGAGTGTGTCATCGAGGCCATTGAGTATGTAGTTTCTGCAGAGGAAGTCACTGTGGTTCCAAGCATCGAGAGCGGATCTTCGTTGGGAGTCATTATCGTCCACATCAATGACGGGGGAATCATCTTTAAGGAATCGAGATGGGCTTAGTGTTGTGAGGTAGAATAGCATTTTCTGCTGCCAACGTTTGAAGTCGGCACCATTGAACTTTGCAGGCTTTTCGCCATGTGCAGGAGCAGTAGGGACGGTAGGCATTGGCGTAGGAGGAGGAGTCGACATTCTTCAGAAACGAGAAGAGAATAAACGATAAAAATTTCGTCTTGCGATTGTTGTTACCTCTTCTCGTCGAATCTGAAAATCTTGTCTTGAGTCACGAACACAGCAGCAACAAAATGTATCAAGTCGAGGCAAGGAAAATCCTTTCTCCGCAAGACGAAATTGCCCGTATCAAAGTGCTATACGTTGAAAGCAATCGTCTCCAAGATACAACGACTTCAATCAAGGATTTGCAGCACTACAAACTCTTGAATACCACGAACAAAAATATGCAGAGCTTTGAAGTGAATTTTCGAAATGAGAGGATGCACCAATATGTGAAGAAGAGATGAAGAACAAAATTTCAGCAGCCTTTTCTTAATGGATGGGGTGATCATTTATAGGTGATCATTGGATGTGTTGGAAGGACATGTCTTTCCAAAGTGGGTGCATTGAAGAGACACGGTTTTAATCAAGAGACACACTGGTTGTGCCAAAACAAGCCAAGAACCGATGCCATTCTAGTGAAGGGACGCGCATCCATCGAGAAGCAGCGCTGCGCGCGCAGTCGCGCGATAACACGCGCGGCCGCGCGCAGCTTACTGCATTTGTGCGCTGCGCACACAGCAAGGCGCGCGCGCTCGCGCGAGAACATGTGCGACCGCGCGCCTTGTCCACCTTTGGCACACAGTAGGGCGCGCGCGCCCGCGCGAGAAGCTGCGCGGCCGCGCGCCCTGTTCTGGCCCGATGCTCGAATTACAGTGACATGCGCGCATCCGCGCGGGATGTGGCGCCACCGTGCGCCCAGCTCTGTCCGAGTGCGTGCATCATGCACACTGTAGTGCATTCTTGTTTAGTTAAAACTTAATTTCCAAATAAATTTGGTCTAAAAAGATTAACCGCACCGACCCGAGCGCGCGTGTGTTTCACCTAGACACAGCCTATTAGCGTCTTCCCCTTCTAAAAACTTCTGGTACCCCTTGGGGCCCAAACCCTTGTCTCAACTTGGAGCTTATTAGGGAAACTTCATGTGGTGATTTTCTCAATGTGGGACAAGCCACCTTGAGACATCCCACTTCCCTATACAACTCAACACCTCTTCAATATTCATTTATCCAACAATAACAATTCAAATCTACGAAAGAGATTCAAACCGTGAAAAAAGAAAATGTTATAATCGTCTGAAAGTATAATTAAGAAGGTTAGACGCTTACTAAGGATGACAAATGCTTTACTTCTCCAAAGAATGATCGAGGAATGTGGTTTTTTCGTCACATAAAAATACTACGAGGTAAATTAATGTTAAATTTCATTTAAATAATCCTACAGGTCTGTGTATAGGTATAAAGAAACTGCCGACTAAAATGCAAAATGACAATTAAAAAAGTTCCATGACATTTACCTAATTTATAATAATCTTAGGAATCATCGTTTTTAGAGGTAAAATACATGTCATTGCCATAAAATATAAATATTCCAACTTGCTACAAATCCATGCTGTTTCCTTCTCCAACTTAATATATAGCCTGAAAAATTTACCATTAACTAAACTGCACATACAGTTATCTAAGAGACATCGGAATGATGATCTCTCATTCAGTCCAAGTCCTGCTTTTGTTTTCATTTTTCCTTACATTTTGTGATGCGAAACATGAAGAATTTGTCGAGTGCATGTCAATTTATTCTGCTAAAACATACATTAAATCCTTTAAGTACATACACGCTCCAATCTCTAAATCATATTTCAATCTCTTGCAATCCGCGGAACAAAATCCCAGATGGTTAAACTCGACGTCCTCTACACCGAGATTCATAATCACACCATACGATGCTGATGAAATCAGAGCAGCCATCCTTTGTAGCAAGAAGCATGGTTTGCAAATCAGAGTCAAGAGCGGTGGCCATGACTATGAGGGCCTATCGTTCCTTTGCAAAACACCGTTTATAATAATTGATTTTATCAATCTCCGTTCCATTAGCATTGATTTGGAGAAGGAAACAGCATGGATTCAGTCAGGGGCAACGCTTGGTGAGTTATATTACAACATCGCTAAGAAGAGTGGAGTTCTTGGATTTCCTGCAGGAGTATGCCCAAGTGTGGGTGTTGGAGGCCACTTTAGTGGAGGAGGTATAGGAACCATGGTCAGAAAATATGGCCTAGCTGCAGATAACATCATTGATGCTTTTTTCATGGATGTAGAGGGAAGGATTCTTGATCGAAAATCAATGGGGGAAGATCTATTTTGGGCTATTCGAGGAGGTGGAGGAGGTAGCTTTGGGGTAATAATTGGTTGGAAAATCAAGTTGTTTCGAGTTCCACCGGTTGTGACTGTTTTTACACTACACAAGACTTTAAATCAAGAAGGTGTAGGACTTGTCCATCAATGGCAACAGAAAGCAACTAAGCTGCCGGAAGATCTATTCATCAGAGTTGTGATTCAAGGTTCAGATATAGATGGCAAAGCGAATCAGAAAGTGGTAGAGGTCTTGTTTAACTCTCTATTTCTCGGACCAATAAATGAATTAATTCCATTGATGAATAAGAGCTTCCCAGAATTAGGCTTAACAGAAAAAAATTGTAGTGAAATGAGTTGGATAGAATCTGTCATGTACTTCACTGGATATCAACAAAGTGACCCCCTGGAACTTTTACTGGATAGAACCATCCAATTTAAGAGCTACTTCAAGGCAAAATCAGATTTCGTGGAGAAATCCATACCAGAGAATGCATTTGGAGGGATTCGAAAAAGATTTCTGCAAGAAAAGTTAGCATTCTTGATAATGGATCCCTTCGGAGGAAGAATGGAGGAAATCCCAGAATCTGAACTGCCTTTCCCTCACAGAAAAGGAAATCTGTTCAACATACAATACTTGGTGAAATGGGTAGCGAACGAGGATACCGAATCCAAGAAACATGATAACTGGATCAGAGAGCTTTACAATTACATGGAACCATATGTTTCAAGCTCTCCACGAGCTGCCTACATAAACTATAGGGATCTTGATATAGGAGTCAACATTCAGAATCATAATATCAGCCATTCACATGTGGTTTGGGGTAAAAAATATTTCAAGGGAAACTTCAAAAGATTGGCAGGAGTGAAGAGACGGGTTGATCCGGGGAACTTTTTCAGGCATGAACAGAGTATTCCCCTGCTGGTGTAACTAATCAGATGCCTCCACTGTGTCAAGATCCTTGAACAATTTTCATAGAAAGCATTTAAACATTAGCCTTTTATATTTTTGTTAAAAGGGACCGCAAGTATGGATATTTTCCAGTATCTACCACTTAGGATCTGGTATATCAGCGAGTCTCCCATGTTGGTTTCATAAAAATATTGCTGCTTACTTGCTTACCACTTGTCTTTTGTTTCAAAGTTGAAATAATTGAAAAATAAGCAGCTTCCGACTTTAAATCATATGAATCGCACTTTTGGTTTAGAGAAAAATATATGTGGAAAGTACATTTTTACATGAAAATTATAAATGATCGAGAAATAGAAAAATTACAGCTCCTGTCATAGGAAAACTTCTCCCTCCCACCGAAAATGTGTACATCCATTAAATATCAGCGTGTGCAAGCTGCCGACATTGAATTCTCCGAAAATTTCTTCTCATTTGTTGGAATGATCTAATCTTCACCGTTCAACTGTCACAGAAACCTGAAAAATCTTGGGAAAAAAATTGATAATTTAAATTCTGCAAAATAGTTGACTTGGAAATGCAGTACGACAACCAGCCCCTTTTTTCTATTCTTGATTGATTTCAATTTCCTGGAAAATTTGCTTTGCAAACGAAGAAGATTTTGCTCACTGCATGTCCATCTTCTTCAGGATATATGATGGCCTTTAATTCCTCTGCCATATCCCATTTATTTACCGATCTTACCAAATTTCGTTCAATCAGCGTAGATTTGGAAGATGAAACAGCGTGGGTTCAGTCAGGTGCAATAATCGGGGAACTTTATTATAGTACAGCCAAGAATGGTGATCTTCTTGGATTCCCTTCTGGAATATGCCCGACAGTAGGCATCGATGGCCACTTCAGTGGAGGAGAGTTTGGTACAATGCTCAGGAAATATGGCCTAGCTGCAGATAACATCATAGATGCGCACTTGGTAGACGTAAATGTGAGAATTCTTGATCGAGTAACAATGGGTGAAGAATTGTTTTGTGCTATCAGAGGGGGTGGTTAGCTAGCTTTGGAATCATTATCGCCTGGAAAATCAAGCTGGTGCGAGTTCGACCGGTCGTTTTTTTTGTTCAGAATCTATAAGAATCTGGATCGACAAGGAACAGAACTTGTAAACATATGGCAAAGAGTTGCAACTAAGCTGTCCCAAGAATTATTCATCGGGCTCGTTTTTCAGAATTCAATTAGAGGTGATAAAGGCGAGCAGAAGGCAGTAGAAGTTCTGTTGATTTTTTATAGCCGAAAAAGTCCAGAGAATGTTGTATAAAGTTTGGAGAATATGTGTGATGTGTAAAGAAGAGAAACAAAAAAGATTTTAACAAATTTCATTCCTTCAATTGCCATAGTTATACAAGTGATCTCGTCCTATTCTCTGATCCTTTCACTCCTATACTCTCATTGAAGTATTTGAACACACAGTTGAATACAAACTACCAAGTCTTTTATAGAACAAAGCTTGAAGAAAAATAACTAGAAGTTAAATAACTTCTTGTCTACTTAACCACTAACCCACTACATCAAAAACTAACTTTTGACTTATTCAACTCTTGAATCTTTGGAATGAATCCGCGAGTTCTATTTGATTCCCATTTTTTGAGATCGGTGATGATTGAAAAAGAGCTTTCCGGAACTTGGGTTGGATCCAAAAGACTGAGGTGATCCGTTGAAGTGTTTAAGGATAGGACTGTCCAGGGTAAGAACTATTTCAAGGCAAAATCAGGTTTTATGGAAGAACCAATTCGAGACAAAGTGTGGGAACGGATCTTGGAAGAAGATACTCTACCTTGTGAAATGGGTTGTAGATGGTGAAGTTAAATCTGAGAGGCACATAAATTGGATCGGAGAGCTTTACGGGGAACTTCAAAACACTGGCAGAAGGTAAGTCCTGTTGATCCAGGGAACTTCTTTACAATTGTTTTACAATCAAGGGAAGAGTCTATCGGAAGAACAGAACAATCATTGTCCAAGCAAATTCCAAGATTTTGATTGCTACTCTACTCTATAAATATTTGTTCAAAAGCACATAAGATAAATGTTTTGCTTGCAATTTCTGATGTGCCATATGTATCACGACTGAATTAGTGAATGAGCTCACTAGAATTTGATTTTTTTTCTCTGATTTATTCCAAACCTTTATGGTCAAGACTAAAGAAACTCGAAATTTAGAGATGGTGGTATGACAAGAAAAACACGGAACAATTCACAGCAAAATGCAAAGTCACCCTTTATTTTAGGGACACCAAAAATCTATTAAAAAATTATATCATGCCATTTGCCATAGATCAAGAGTGCATAAAACTCAACGGCAGGCTCATAATGTTGGTGATAATGGCAAACAGAAAGTCTGTTTTAAGCATATAAACGGAAATTCTTGACAATAATCTGGCAACACATGGGAGGCATGACTAGAACACATTAATAAGACATAACATTACAGTTAACAAATTCTGCTTCTGCAGAATGTGTGCTGCATATTTTTGGCATAAATCCCAACATAAACCTTTGCATATATTTTTGGTGCATGCTAAATTTTGATATTTCAACCAAAACAATCAAATAACTAACACAATTCCCACAGAAGTGTGCACATGATCAACATTCCAAACTTGCTCGGAAACAACACACACGAAATATTGAGTAAAAAATGGTGATTATGAAAAGCTTGACTGGAATTTGCTAACTATTCATGACATGAGTCTAAAGAATAAATTATCTAACTCTTTTGAGCTTGTTTTGATGGAGGTAGGGTTCCAAATATCTTGTCCCAGAGTGAGGAAGTGATGCCAAAGCCTTTATTCTGGATGCGGAAATGATGATTTAGATGATATTTCTGCATTGCAGAAAAATGAAAAGTCGTTTGAAAATCCCATGACCGCTAATAAGATGATTTAATCATATGAACGGACCTTGAGAGCCTTTGATACTTTAGTGGTTGGCTGCCCATGGTGCAAGTAGTAATGAGTTACATCATACATTACATAGCCAAGAAGACCACCACCAAAGAATGCAGGAGCAGTGGAAGGAGTAGATAAGAGTTTTATCAAGTTCCAAAACTGCAATTCACATAGGTAGACATGGAAAATCAACAAGTAAAAACATTTATAAACCGACACCACAAATTCAAAAAAAATTATTGGATTCGTACTTCAGTTTACATTGAATTGTATTCATTACAGCTTGTTTTATTTCTGAATCATTTAAAAGTACAGTTTTTACTCACATACAGATGAATAAAACTAGTCCACTAGGTGGAAAATTTGGTTGAACTGCAAAATGATTGTTGAGAAGAAAGTTAGGATGAAACGCATACAGGCACCAAGAGAATAGCAGTTGCAGCAGGAGGAAAAACAAGTCGCAAACCGTCCATAGGGTGCTTATGATGACAACCGTGAAGTAGATAATGAAGTGTGTTGCCCCTGCAAAGAAAGAATTTAACGGAGAGATAACACAAGAAAGGGAAAACTGTAGCAAAATTTGAGTCTCGAGTAGCAATAGGGGTTTAAAAATAAAGCTCCTGATACAGCCCGTGCAACAGGAAAACCAAATTGGATCAAGAAACGGAGCAAGAGCAAACTAACCAATAACTCTTTGTCTTAATGTGGAAAAGGAATCGATGCAGAGTATATTCTAGCAATGTCCAGGCAAAAATGCCAAACGCTACCATCGGGAACAACTGATAGATTGAATTTCCCATACTAACAGCGATCGAAAGGGACCATCCGACCACTGGGAGCCAAATAAGGGGAATTACCCACCAGTCGTTCTTTGTCAGGAACTGTTTGAAGTAGAATAAACATCTTGTTAATTCGAGAACGATGACAAAGAACCAGTGTCCTTTAAGCAACAAAGAAAAAGAATTACACCTCCAAAATATAGTTTTCAAAAAATCGAGGTTCCTTGCCCACAATAGGCTGATGAACCCAGTCCTGATAAGCCTCGCCAAGATGCCCAACCTGTGAAATGTTGGCAAAAGTGGTCTTTTTGAGACAGCCAGATCACACAAACATTATTTAGAAAAAATAAGGAGTGAGATATATACATCAGTTACCTGGAAGACAAGGGGCTTATCTAAGTCCACAGTAAATCCCTGTACAACCATCTTGGTTCCTCAATATATTACTGTTAACAAAGTTAAAATGTAAGATCTAAACAGCCGGAAGTGACGAACACCAATCAATCAAGCAAATAAAAAGGGCAATGGCTTGGAAATAATATCAATAAACTTCGTGTCATATTATATAGTTTTGTTTTTCAAATTATCTTCTGAATGCTATCGAATCTTTAGTATGGAGATTGTTAGGTTTATTTTGTCCGACAAATATCGAAAATAATGAAAATATCAGAATATGATGTAAAACAGTAAATTCGTGTTTTATCAGAATTAAATGTTGTGCCAGATGTTACAACATCTCGGACAACATCTACACGCAGCGAAAAATTAACTTTTATAACACAAATTCACTTTAAATAAATAGATGGACAAGATTAAATATGCACAAATATAAATACTTGTGCGGTGCCTTATGAAAAAAATTAATCACTAGAAAACCAAACCGTTTACACAAAAACCTATCACTATTGATTATTACAAAAATCAATTTCCTCAACAAGTTGAGAAAATAAAGCTTTCTAAAACAACCAACAATATTAAAACGTGAACAAGAAAGCAAAACTTGATCCCGAAAAACACGATCAATTAGATGTAATCTTCAGTCAACATCGTTACGGATGTTGTCTGTAAATGTTGGCAACATTCAGAGCAACACGGGATCAACACACTTCAAAACACAGCACTGTCTCTTGAATAGGATTTTCTCTGAATTTCTGAACGTGCACAATTGAGTGAATATTGACCGAGGAAGAGAGACCACCAAGAAAACTTTCCCACGAAGAATTCCAAGAACCTCACACGAAAACTTTCCCACAAAAAAACTCCACTAAAACTCTATGAATTTCTCTTAGTCTCTCTCTACAATCTTCTCTCTATACACCTTCTATCACCTCACGTTGATCACCTCTTATGTATAGCTTTCATCTCTCCTAGAGTTTATCTTCCATAAAGAAATCTATAAGATATGGTAAACAAGAATTCAATTAGAAACAAATCAATAGTATCATATCATGTAAATCATTATCATATATATTATATCTAAAAGATATTTAACACAAAGATAATATCTAGAAAGTAAAATCCAATATTCCACATAATCTTATCAAAAATGAAACTAGACTGTAGGAAGATATTATATCACAATAAAATCTTAACATAATTATCTGGAAAGGCAAAACCACAATTAAATATTATACTCAATCAAATCAACAGGAAAAGATAATATTAGGGAAATTATTTAAGATAATAAATTATATCAATTAAATAACGAAAATATATTTCCCTTCAATCTCCCCTTTTTTGCCTTTCTGGACAAAATCAAATCAAACTCAATTTCTCAGTTAACATCCAGTTAACTCCCCTTAATATGAGAATTTTTCTCCCCCTGAATAAAATCAAGTTGGTACGGGTGTTGTTCGTTGTGTTGGCAACATCTGAGACAACACCTGCAAAAATCATTAACAGTTCATTTCATTAGAACAGAAACACATCAGGGAAGCAGAAACTTAACAAAGCAGAACATTAAAAACGAAATCAAACAAATGTATCATTTGATCCTTTCAATTCATTTGACCCTTTCAAATCATAGTCTCTTGAGTTTGAGTCGCATCTTCTCCCCCTTTTTGTCCAGAATGGACATCCACCTCCATAGCAAGGCGATAGTCAGAAACTAAGTTCTCATAGGAGACAAGATCAGCTTTAGCCCGTAATCACTATCCAAAATAACTGAGATAATTGCGTCAAAAATCATTTCAAAAAAAATTCCAAAATTGAAACCCACGTCGATTTTAACACCACTGAACCATCAAAAATCACAAATATTGGATTTCTAGCAAAATCCGGATTTTCATCGAATTTTCTCTGTTGAAATACGCATACCCTCTTGACCAACAATATTCACAATGTTATGTTTATGCATGACCTATTTATGCCTAATAACAGAATGTAACAGAAATAAAAACATGAAAACAAATATGAGATATGTTCACAAATGAAATGTTGTCACAAATGTTGGCAACATCTTCTGACAACACGTCCAATTTCAAAATATATTTCAATTTTTCTACACACTTAAAGAGTTATCAATTTTCTGATCATAGAAGTGGTAGCTCCCACACTGGAAGAACGGTCTTCTTTAGGACTCCTCTAGGTAGCTTTTTCCAATTTCTTCTATTTTACTTTCTGTATGAAATTCAGAAGAGGTAGCTCCCACACTAAAATCACAGTCTTCATTGGACTCTTTTAGGTAGCTTTTTCCCATCTTTTCTTCTGATACAGATCAATATGCATAATTGATTTTTTTTTTAATCTTTTCAAGTCACCTTTCGTATGGGTCAATGTCATGGAGTACATGATCATCCCTCAACTACTTTGTGATTCAAACAGATCATCAATCATGTCCAAGTGTGTTAAAGATTAAATGGACAAGAAATTGTAAGTGCACCAGAAGATTATGCAACATTGTGATAACACATCATATAACAGTATGAATGCAAATGCAGTATGTCTAAGTCCTAGAAATGCACATGCATGTTAGGTGTTGTCCGAGATGTTGTAATATCTGAGGCAACATCTATGTATGTTCAGGCAGAACACATGCTGAGATATTTCCTAAGGTTGGAGAACCTCTCAAAGTCTAATGTTTTTGTGAATATGTCAGCCAGTTGGTTATTTGTACCAACAGATTCAATTCGAATCAATCTTTTTTTCTACTAAATCTCGAATAAAGTGATGTCTAATGTCAATGTGTTTAGTTCGAGAGTGTTGTTCTAGATTTTTTTTTTTAAAATATTAATTACACTAGAATTATCAGAGTAAACAACTAAAGTTTCACTTTTAAGTCCATAGTCTTCTATCATTTTATTCATCCACAAAAGTTAAGTGCAACAACTTCTTGCTGCAACATATTCGGATTCAGCCGTTGAAAGTGACACAAAAAGATGTCATCATGCATTTGTTTTATTTGTAAACCAAGAAAGAAACTTAATTCACCAACCATGCTCATTTCAAATGTAGATGACATGCACTCAACAAAATTATCAGCATGCTTTTGAGATGAGGAACCAAAGATTATATCATCAACAAAGACTTGAAAAAATAAGAATCTCACCTTTAGATTTCTGAATAAAAAAATTTTGTCTACCTCACCTCGTTTGAAGCCAATTTCCAGTAGATATTCACTCAATCTGTGAGTATAAGGAGCTCATGCAAATAAGTCCAGCCATCTTTCGGTAATCCACTTTTTCTTTCTTTCGAGTTTGGACACCTTCATGCATACTTCCAATTATTTGAGATGATGGATGCTTTTTCTGAATTTTACTTGGAATATTCTGTCCATCATCGTTATACGTTTCGTCCTCAGCTTCAGTGACTTCAGTGTCAAGTGTTGTGTCAGATGTTGCAACATCTGGGGCAACATCAGCATTTTCCAGTGATATTGGAATTTCCAGAAACTCATCCACATCATCTTCAGCTGTTTTCTTCTTCAAATCTCGTACAGCATCGTACTTACTCAAATTCTTCATGGTTTTGAAACTAGCATGTCCAAGTTTTTGATGCCATAGGTCGAGTTCACTAACTTCTGCATGTTTGCATGAAAGCTCTTCACCTATTTGGTAGAAATTGTCCGAAGACCTTGTACCTGTCATAATGCACAAGTTAGTTTCATCAAAAACTTCACAAGTATGTTTATCAAACTTGACATGCAAATTATCATCACACAATTGGCTTATGCTTATCAAATTTGAATTTAATCCTTCGACATGAAGCACATTGTGGAGCTTTGGCAATCCTTCAACATTCAAAGTACCCTTTCCAACAATTTTTTCTTTAGCTCCCCCTCCATATGTTACTCTACCACATTTTTGTTCAACATAATTAATGAGATGTTCTCTTGAACCTGTCATGTGGCGTGAGCTTCCACTATCAAATTACCAATGACCTGCGGTGTTAGTTTTCAATGAAGTATAGACAACATTACAGTGAGTTTTTACCTTTGGTACCCAAATTTGTCTTACTGTAGATCGATGGTGGTAGGTGTTGCGGAAAGTGTTGGACAACATTCGGGGCAACATCTGGCTCAACTTTTGATTCATGCAATCATCCCTGAGTTTAAAACAGTAGGGCCTAATATGACCAGGCTTAAAGCAGTAATGACATACATACCTTCGTTTTCTTCTCTTAGGGACATGTGTAGTATGTTGTCTTTTTGTTGGAGAGCTTTTGGTTGAAGATGTAGTTTGAGATGGTGTGAATGTTTCAGTTTTTCCTTTCACAAACACAGTAGATTTTGAACACTCACCTATTTCAAACACACTGTCTTTGAATCCTAGACCCTTTTTGTCATCTCTTCCCATTGAAAGAATGGTTTCAAGCTTTGATGTGCTCGAATTAAACTTGGACAGGGTTTCAGTTGCCTTTTGAAGCTCTTCTTTGGTCTTACCAAGTTCCAAATCTTTTTGCTCAAAAGTACTTCAAGTTTGGCAACTAAGGCTTTTAGTTCAACGTACTCCTTCATGAGACTTGAGTTCAACTTGTTTCTCTTGGTCCAATCTTCAAACAGCTCTTCATAAAGCTTTTGCACACTCTCAAGAGTGAGTTCTTCATAATCAGTCTCTGATCCATCATCCCCACTTAAATTTCCAGAAGTTGTGGAGTTCAAACATACTGCATTTTTGCATATGTTGCGGCCAGGTGTGGCAACACCTAGGGCAACACCTAAAGGATTCACTTGCAACCAGCGTTTTTCTTCATTCCTTGGTCGAAACTGTTGTTGGACAGGAGGTTTAGGAGCTGGTGGTCGAAGTGCTCTGTTTGCAAGTGATGTGTCCATTAAATATTTTTGTCAAAGCAAAATAAAAACCAGAATCAGCACTTAGTATATCAAGAGTTGGCTCTGATACCACTTGTTAGGTTTATTTTGTCCGACAGATATCGAAAATAATGAAAATATCAGAATATGATGTAAAACAGTAAATTCGTGTTTTATCAGAATTAAATGTTGTGCCAGATGTTACAACATCTCGGACAACATCTACACGCAGCGGAAAATTAGCTTTTATAACACAAATTCACTTTAAATAAATAGATGAACAAGATTAATATGCACAAATATAAATACTTGTGTGGTGCCTTATGGCAAAAATTAATCACTAGAAAACCAAACCGTTTACACAAAAACCTATCACTAGTGATTATTACAAAAATCAATTTCCTCAACAAGTTGAGAAAATAAAGCTTTCTAAAACAACCAACAATATTAAAACGTGAACAAGAAAGCAAAACTTGATCCCGAAAAACACGATCAATTAGATGTAATCTTCAGTCAACATCGTTACGGATGTTGTCTGTAGATGTTGGCAACATTCAGAGCAACACGGGATCAACACTCTTCAAAACACAGAACGTATCTTGAATAGGATTTTCTCAGAATTTCTGAACGTGCACAATTGAGTGAATATTGACCGAGGAAGAGAGACCACCAAGAAAACTTTCCCACAAAGAATTCCAAGAACCTCACACGAAAACTTTCCCACAAAAAAACTCCTCCACTAAAACTCTATGAATTTATCTTAGTCTCTCTCTACAATCTTCTCTCTATACACCTTCTATCACCTCACGTTGATCACCTCTTATGTATAGCTTTCATCTCTCCTAGAGTTTATCTTCCATAAAGAAATCTATAAGGTATGGTAAACAATAATTCTATTAGAAACATATCAATAGTATCCATAGTTGTCAAAGGCGAGCGCCTCTCGCCTCAAGGCGAGAGGCGCCACCAGGCGCGGGCGTTGCGCCTGGGGAAATCCCAGGCGCAACTATTTACAAAGGCGAGACCAGGCGCGCGCCTGGGCTCGCCTTGGAAGGCCTCTCGGGCGCGCCTTAGGCGCGCCGGAGATTGTTTTTTTTAAAAAAAAATTCAGTAACTCTGTTTTTTTTAATATTAACTTAAAATGTAAAAGGTCAACCCAACCTTAAACCCTAGCAGCCCAGTTGACAAATTAAATATCAGAAGACGACAAGAGCATAAGTGTGCAGACTTAACAGAATTACAGAAGTGTGGATGATTGAAGAATTTAATCGTGTTACTTATTATTATGAACTTATTAATTATTTGTTGTTTTCTGTGACATTGTGACTTAATTATTTTATATTTTAATATATTATTCTAAGATAAATATATTTTTTTAAAAAATAAAAAATGTGCGCCTTGCGTCGGTAAGGCGCGCGTCTCGCCTTGCGCCTTGCGCCTCAGGCTCCTGAGCCCTTGTGCGCCTCGGTGCGCCTTGCGCCCTTGACAACTATGATAGTATCATATCATGTAAATCAGTATCATATATATTATATCTAGAAGATATTTAACACAAAGATAATATCTAGAAAGTAAAATCCAATATTCCACATAATCTTATCAAAAATGAAACTAGACTTAAAGGAAGTTATTATATCACAATAAAATCTTAACATAATTATCTAGATAGGCAAAACCACAATTAATTATTATACTCAATCAAATCAACAAGGAAAGATAATATTAGAGAAATTATTTAAGATAATAAATTATATCAATTAAATAACGAAAATATATTTCCCTTCAGAGATGAAGACTTGTTCCACTTTCATCGTACAGAGAAAACATGTTATTTTCATATTAGTTGAATAAATCGACATAAGAAGAATGGAGCATAAACTCACGACATTTACTCGAGTAAATAACTTTAGCATCGAATGTAGATGAAAAAAAATAACGTAATCCAAAACATTCAAAGCTAGAGCATTTAGTAGTCATAGCCATCCACATTAACATTATCCCTTTCCCTGACAAAACATTGGAAAAATCAGAAAAACGAAAAGCTAGAATTCTGAAAGAAACCACAGATCACGAGAAAGGAAAGTAACCCAATAGTACAATGCCGATCAAATCTTGAACTTTAGCCGAGAGCTGTCTCACTCACGGCGAGGAAGTTGAAGCCCAGTGCAGTTGCAATTGTTTGAAAGGAAATCTATGGAATTCTCAAAATAGAAGAAGAATCACGAGCAAGCATTATATTTTGAAAAGATCGTGACCGCTGATATGGGGGAATCGGCCAAAACATTCGCGTTCGGTTGCCAGGCTGGTGTACAGCTCGATATTTGACAGAATATTCCATCCGAAATGGGCTCTCCATTTGTGGGCCTTTTAATCAAAACTTCCCAGATTCCAATGTATGGGCCAGTCTTCTTCTTCTTACCTTAAACATAAAGACTTTTAGTACCAGAAGAAAAAGGTAGTAAACTCATGAGATAATATTTTTAATGAGATGCACTAATTTTTTGAAAATGTAGGTTATAAAATGTATGACAAAATTATCCTTGTATTTTGCATTTAAGATAGTTTTGTCATTTGAAATGCATGTCCCTAATTAATTTTTATCTTCAAATGGAACATCTACTACATGACCAAAAGCAAGTTGAAAAGGTCGAGTGAAGACTTAGAATTGTTCATGCATGTTTTATTTGTCTATTAGCTAGTCCATAATATAAATTATTATATAATTTGCCACAAATCCATTTGTGTAGTTGAACGAAATATTTTAACCGGGTCGTTGCATGCATAGTAGCTAGACTTGGCAATTTAATCAATTATTATATTTTCCCATCAATCCTTGATCTTTGTCCATGGTTAAAACAAGTGTAACGTAAATATTCTTTATTTCATTTGTGCAAGGAAAAAATCCCGTAGATTTGACTTTGTCTTTCATTGTTATCTTATAAATTAAGAAAGAACTCCAGCATGCATCAAATACATTACAATCTGCAGTAGTAGGAATTAAAATTAGATGGCTAAGTTCATGCTAACCCTAACTCTCTTAGCATTAACTCTTGGTACCCTAGCCCAAGCCCACGAGCCTAGTCCCCTTCAAGATTTTTGTGTTGCCGACTTCAAAAGTACAGGTAATATTTTATGAGTAATTTGTTTTTGCGCTCCTGATATATTTGTGGTTAATGTGTCTCATGTCTTGCAGTTAGAGTGAACGGATTTCCTTGCCTAGACCCCAAGCAAGTGACCGCAGATCACTTTTTTTTTAGAGGCCTTCAGGTACGAGGGAACACTTCGAATCCATTGGGATCTTTCATAAACCGACCAACGGTGAATGAAATTCCAGGCCTCAACACCCTCGGCATCTCCACGGTAAGAGTCGACTATGCCCCTCGTGGGGTCGTCCCACCCCACCACCACCCACGCGCCTCCGAGATTCTCATTGTGCTAGAAGGGACAGTACTCGCGGGCTTCGTGACATCAGATCCCAAAAACCGTCTCGTTTCCGAAGTACTTCGAAAGGGTGATGTGTTTGTCTTCCCATTCGGGCTTATTCATTTCCAAGAAAACATCGGACAAGGGAATGCTGTCACCATGGCCTTTTTGAGCAGTCAAAATCCTGGTGTGATAGCTATTGCCAACGCCATTTTCGGGTCGAATCCGCCTATAAAAGTCCACGTTTTGGCCAAGGCTTTCCAGGTGGACAAGTCGGTAATCAACAAGCTGCAAGCGACGTCATATAATTAATTGGCAGATATATTAGATACTCGACATGACAATAATTAAACACATGCAAGAAACTTGAACATGATCCTTCGATTTAATTTCATATTTTTTTTATTTATTTCATAAAGTCAGGAGACCAACATACGTATATGAACGCAATGTTTATTTTGCATGCTAATGTAAGATTGTTTAAATGTTTACATTTCGGATTATAGTTTCCTTTTTAATGCATCTGATAGAGTAGTCAGTCAAGCGATGTTATACTAATTATATTTGAGTTCAAGTTTATGTTGATCACGCGCGGGAACTAACTAAATATTTTTTAATCACTTAAAAATATAAATCTTAATTAAACTAATTAAGCCATAATTTAACAACTGACAATATTTTGTAGATACATATCTATATTCATAATAAGAACAAGAACCAGATCTAGTCTAGTGTGTTAAACGTGGAGCACGGTCAACTGCGAAGGTCGCATCTAAAAGGCCCGTGAGGCTCGCCATTTTTTTACTTAAAAGAATCACACTTTTCTAAAACGTAGAGAATGCTTTCGACTTCAACGAAATCTTTTGTCTTTTCCCCATGAGTTTCAAGGGGTAATTAAAGATACATTATTCAATATCCCTATAGAAAGGGACAGATTCTCACTTATGGACTCAAGGGTCCACTCAGGGCAACATTAACATGAAGAACAAACAACAAGGGCAACCTGAATTTAGAACTCGCCAATGCGCGTCTCATTAGCAGAGAAACAGTACTTGCATTCAACAAGATATGCATATAGTAATAGATAATCACCCACCCCCACTCCCACCCCATTGTAAAAACAGAAAAACAAAAAACAGTGCCACTGTCACTATCACGAGAAACTCCGTTTGTTTGATAATTTCTGCAGGGGAAAGAGCAAAATTAAACCTATAAAAGTTACACGCAAAAGATTTCTCTTGTAGTAATTGTCACCAACTGTATTGTTGGGCAGTCACGCAGATAGAGCAGCAAAAGCAAGGCCACACACCAAGACGCAACTAAACCTATAATCTAGGGAAGAGTGGAAGAAGAAATGGGGAAACAAAAGGCAAATAAAGCAACTTTACTACAACAATGGCGTGATGGTATCTCACAGGTTTCCAACCTTAACCATAAATACGAGTTCATGTTGTTTCACTATGAATTTACATTCCCAATCAAACTAAGATAGAACCAACATGTAAGCGGAGAATGTACTTGTTACGGATGTAAAAAATTGTCCATTAAAATTAAAAAAGAAACACATACTAGAAAACTATAGCAACTTTTCGAATAAGTAACATTATGATCCTTTTATCTATAAATTTACAGGTGAAAGCCACAACACCCCGATTCAGTGGCCAACAAAAGGTTGAATAACCATCTGAAGCCGAAAGAGCACATCCAAAAAAATAGGAAAAAAAAACAAAGAACAAGAAGTTGAAACCAGAAGCTTCTGTAAGAAAAGGGATTCAAAATTTCTAACCAGACCTGTCATCAACAGACTTTATCACCTCTCTGTACCTAGTCATTGTTTTGCTTAATTTCAACACAAGAAACCACGATAAGGTGAGCAAGAGTGCAAACGCACGACCCCCAATGAGTCCAATAAGAACAGTAGAACAGAGCACGAAGTAACTCCAACTCATTGCAGATTCTGTTTCCTTGCCCCCCACTTCCTTGTCTGTGGCTACTTCCTCATCAATCTCCCGCAAACCACCAACTGCATAAATTGAATCCATGACATCTTCTTCTTTGAATCTTCCGCTTGAAGTAGATGATGATCTGCTAGTAGTCTCTGATTCCCCTTCATCCACGCATCCTTCCATTCCATGTTCTTCACACACGGCAACTTTATCCTCTTGAACGACTTTTAACCTTCTAAAGTTGTGTTCTTTTCTTAAACTCCGAAATTTCTTTGGTACAAATAACTTCATCTTTGATTTTATTTTATCTTTCCGAGATTCAAAGAGAGACTTTTCTTTCCCAATCACCATCTCATTTGAGTCATTTTCCTGATTCCTCAACGTCCCTTTAAAACAGGAATCCTCCATTATTTCCTTCTCTGGTTGTATTTCATCAAAAAAAGTAATCGGATATTGATTTGGTTTCTCGATTTCAATCTTTCGAGTCTGATGCCTTGATTCACAGCACTTTAAAGAAGGATCTGGTCTCGTAAATCCCTCTTGCCGCTCCTTCCACAACGATGCACCACCTTTCTTCTGGTCTACTCTATCATCCTTGTATCTTAATTTCCGCACCTTTGGCACAATCGAAGTCAACCACCCTTTAGCCTTTGAACATGGCTTCAACAATTCACGCAGATGTTTCCCTGCACACTCAAGGAAACACAACAAGAACGCAGACATGGTAATTCCTAATGTTAGTCTCTTTGCCCCTAACGCCAAAACAGCCACCAAAAATATTTTTACTGCCACCAAGATAATTCCTTTTGCATCCACAACCCTTTCAACAGAACACCTCCTCTCAGCTCCACCACCATCACGAACTCCCTCGTCGATTTCATTCACACCCAAAGGCAAGTGCAAAATCGAGGCGCTTCGCAAGGGAGAAGAACAATTTAAAGGCAATCCTGCAATTACCTGTGAATTCATACAAGAGGGTGACTGCGGAGGAGATGGTAAAAGAGTAGGCGATCCTGCAATCACCGGATCGTCATCATCATTCAGGGACGGTACAGATAAAGAAGATGCACGCTTTTTATTGGATGATTTTAGCAACTTTTCTCGATTCTTGATGAATAGATCGATTAGGGATGTCGGAAACCCGGTTTCCACCACAAGCGAGGAGCCATTCTGAGACTTGTGCAGATGATCGTTCAGCAATCGAGAAATTCTCGCACTCTTCACCTTCTTCGATGGGAATGGCATAGTGAGAGTAGCAGATCCAATATGAAACTCACATCAGCGCTGAGATTCTATATGTTGGCTACTGCGACATGAAATTTCTGAGTAAAACCCCATCTCGAATGTTTGGCTTACCGTACGGACATCTAGTGAAGAAGATATATCCAACACTACAAATTATTATTAGACAGAAAACTAATGACTTGTCTTGAATCCAGAAACCCGAGAGAGTTGGGAATTTTCTCTGGAGATTGCGTGAGGCGTTTATATACAAGAAAGAAAAAGAGAGAGCGTTTGATTTGGAGGAAGAAATCATGACTCATTCTTATTTCCACAAACAAACCTTTGAGGAATTTTTGAGAGTAAAATAATCATATTTTAGAAAGCTTGGAGTTTCTTAATTTTTAGGGAAACAATATATTATTTTAGCATCGATACATCGACCTTTAAACTAAAGAAATAATGATCTCCCAATTCGATAAGAGAAACCCGTTTAATATATCACTTCATTTGAAAGTTATTCTTGAAACGGTTGTGAAAAAGTAAAAATTTATGGTAAAAAGTAAAAATCTCAAACTCTCAAAATTTATTAAACTACACACTTTATAATATTTTTCTCTCTACTCAATTGTGATTTTCTTCACAAATGAGATATCTATTTATAGAGTTTCATTACACATAATCCAAAAATAAAATACATCATTACCTACATCATCACACACAAATTTCTAACTTTACAACTCTTATTTTCAACATTCAAATATTCAACTATTACTTTTCCATATTAAAATATATTATTTCAACACTCCCCCTTGTGATGATGATCATGATACGATGATGTCTTCATTACGTGTTTTGTACTGCCTCGTTAAAAACCTTACTAGGAAAAACCCATTGGGATAAAAACCATAGTAAGGGAAAAAGAGTGCAGTCACGTGAACTCCCCCTCATGTTGACACGAACAACTCTTCACAAATTTCGTAGATTGCGCATCCCAATATTATATATGTGTTTTCTGAATATTGACGTAGGTAGTGCCTTTGTGAAGAGATCTGATGAGTTTTCACTTGATTGAATGTGACAAACATCAATACATTTATTCTTCTCAAGCTCCTTGGTGAATGCGAAGAACTTAGGAGGAATATGTTTAGTTCTGTCGCTTTTTATGTATCCTTCTTTCATTTGAGCAACACATGCAGCATTATCTTCATATAGTATCACAGGCTTCTCATCAAATGATAATCCGCATGAAATTTGGATATGTTGGGTCATTGATTTTAACCACACACATTCACGACTTGCTTCATGTAGTGCAATAATCTCGGCATGATTTGATGAAGTTGTTACGAGCGTTTGTTTCTGTGAACGCCAAGATATTGCAGTGCCTCCACGAGTAAATACATATCTAGTTTGGGAACGTGCCTTGTGTGGATCAGATAAGTATCCAGCATCGGCATAACCAATTATACTTGGATTAGCATCTTTTGAATACAAAAGTCCCAAGTCTGTTGTTCCTCGTAGATAACGGAATATATGTTTAATTCCGTTCCAGTGTCTCTTTGTTGGATATGAGCTAAATCTTGCCAACAGATTCACGGCAAAAGATATATCAGGCCTTGTACAATTTATAAGGTACATAAGGGCACCGATGGCACTTAGATATGGTACTTCTGGACCAAGAATATCTTCATCATCTTCACATGGACGGAATGGATCCTTTTCTATGTTTAATGATCTAACAACCATTGGAGTACTTAAAGGATTTGCTTTATCCATATTAAAACGTTTAAGGATCTTTTCTGTATAATTTGTCTGGTGAACAAACATTCCACATTCTTTTTGTTCAATTTGTAAACCCAGGCAATACTTGGTTTTTCCAAAATCTTTCATTTCAAATTCTTCCTTCAAGTATGACACAACTTCTTGAATTTCCTTATTCATTCCAATGATGTTTAAATCATCAGCATATACAGCAATAATTACGCATCCGGATGTTGTTTTCTTAATGAAAACACAAGGGCATATTGAATTATTTACATATCCCTTTTTCATCAAGTGATCACTTAGTCGATTATACCACATTCGACCTGATTGCTTTAACCCATATAATGATCTTTGTAATTTCACAGAATAACATTCCCTGGGTTTTGAACTTTGTGCTTCAGGCATCTTAAATCCTTCAGGGATTTTCATATATATATTACTATCAAGTGATCCATATAAGTAAGCTGTAACAACATCCATAAGACGCATTTCTAAATTTTCAGATACTGCCAAACTAATCAAATACCGAAACGTAATTGCATCCATCACAGGAGAATACGTTTCTTCATAATCAATTCCAGGCCTTTGAGAAAAACCCTGTGCAACAAGTCGAGCTTTATATCTTACTATTTCATTTTTCTCATTTCGCTTTCGAATAAAAACTCATTTGTATCCAACAGGTTTTACACCTTCAGGTGTAAGGACTATAGGTCCAAAAACATTACGTTTATTTAGCGAATCCAATTCAACCTGGATGGCTTCTTTACATTTTATCCAGTCCTGCCGATTTTTACATTCACCAAAAGATTTTGGTTCATGATCTTCATTATCATTTATGATGTCGATTGCCACATTATAAGAAAATATATCATCAATTTCATCTATATCTTTTTGGTTCCATATTTTTCCAGTATTAATGTAATTGATAGAGATTTCATGATTCTCGTCAGTTTGTGGTTCTGACAGAACATTTTCATCATCATGTGTTTCTTCAGGAACAACATTCTCTATTTTGTGATCATCATGTTTCTCTATAAATTTTCTTTTTCGAGGATTTTTATCCTTGGAACCGACTGGCCTTCCACGCTTCAGGCGTTTAATGACATCATGAGTATCTTCCATTTGTTTCTTTGGAATTTCAATTCGAGCAGGGGCATTTGCAGCATGTATATATGATTTAGTTACCCCTTTTGTGTCTGCAAATGCATCTGGTATTTGATTTGCTATTCTTTGCAAGTGTACAATTTGTTGTACATCTTTTTCACATTGTTTTGTTCTTGGATCCAGATGTAACAATGATGATACATACCATGTAATTTCTTTTTCGGTATGTTTTTGTTCTCCCTCTAACATTGGGAAGATTTTCTCATTAAAATGACAATCAGCAAAACGTGCTGTGAACACATCTCCTGTCTGAGGTTCAAGATATCGAATGATTGATGGACTATCATAACCGATATAAATTCCAACCTTTCTTTGAGGTCCCATTTTCTTTTGTTGTGGTGGTGCAATAGGCACATACACCATACATCCAAAAATTCTCAGATGAGAAATGTCTGGTTCTTTACCAAATGCAAGCTGCAATGGGGAGTATTTATGATATGCACTTGGTCTGATGCGAATTAATGAAGCAGCGTGTAAAATTGCATGTCCCCATATAGAAATAGGGAGCTTTGTTTTCATAATCATTGGTCTAGCAATCATTTGCAGACGTTTAATCAATGATTCAGCCAATCTATTCTGTGTATGTACATGAGCAACAGGATGCTCAACAATGATTCCCATAGACATACAATAATCATTGAAAGTCTGGGAAGTAAATTCACCAGCATTATCAAGTCTAATTTTCTTGATTGTATAATCGGGAAATTGATTCCTCAATTTTATTATTTGAGCAAGTAATCTTGCAAATGCAACATTTCGAGTTGACAATAAACATACATGTGACCATCTGCTGGAGGCATCAATCAATACCATAAAGTATCTGAATGGTCCACATGGTGGATGGATTGGTCCACAAATATCACCCTGAATACGTTCAAGAAACATTGGTGATTCAGTTTGGATTTTGACTGGTGATGGTCTTATAATAAGTTTTCCAAGAGAACATGCTTTACATTGAAACTTATTATTCTGAAAGATCTTCTGGTCTTTCAGTGGATGACCATGTGTATTTTCTATAATTCTTCGCATCATTGTTGAACCAGAATGTCCCAATCGATCATGTCAATTGGTTAATATCGAGGAATTATCAACTACCATGTTTGATTCAATGGGACTTATATGTGTATAATGCAATCCAGTAGGGAGCATTGATAGTTTTTCAATCACATATTTCTTTCCTGATTTATATGTGATAAGACACATATATTTCTCATTCCCTTCATTCATTGTTTGAGTATCATACCCATGGGAATATATATCATTAAAACTCAACAAATTTCTTTTCGATTGTGGTGAATATAAAGCATCATTGATCAAAAATTTTGTACCATTAGGTAACAAAAATTGTGCTTTACCACATCCTTTAATCAAGTCTACAGGACCTGATATTGTGTTCACCGTTGTTTTTGTTGGTTTTAGTTCCAAGAAATATCTTTTATCTCGGAGGATAGTGTGCGTTGTACCACTATCCGGTATGCAAACTTCAGCTTTGCTCATAGCATTTTCCATATTTGAACTTCAAAAAAATATGCAATGAAATAAAATTACTGACAATACATATATAAATATAACACATATCATAATTGTACAATAAAACATTATTATATGAATACATGAAAAACAAATTATTGTACATTTATATTCTACCACTATATTGTTCATTTTCAGAAAAATCATTGAGAAAATCTGCAGCATCAAAATTGTTCATTTCTATCCCACCAACATGTTGATCATTTCCAGATAAATCATTCATAAAATCACCAGCATCAAGATGAGTTGAATCACTCAAACGGTCACTGCGTTCAGTGAAGTTGGTCTCCTTTTCTTTCCCCTTTAATGATTCTTTATAAAGTTTACAAAGGTACTCAGGGGCTCGACAAACTTTGGACCAATGTCCTGGAGTACCACATCTGTAACAAGAACTTTCATATCTTTTTGAGTGATTCTCATTAACACTTGTATTCTCATGATGTCTTTTCTGTGGATGGTTTGGGACGCTCTTTTGAGATGAGTTATAACTATCTCTATTATTTTCAAAACCACGGTCGCATACACGACCACGACCAATTCCACGTCCACGTCCACGTCCACGTCCACGACCTCGACCTCGACCTCGACCAAAACCTTGTCTTTGAAATTGATTTTGGTTTCCAGGTATAAATTCATTTTTACTTACAGCATTTACTTCTGGAAATGCTGTTGATCCAGTGGGTCGGGACTGATGATTTTTCATTAATAGCTCGTTGTTCTTTTCTGCCACAAGAAGACAGGCGATGAGCTCAGAATATCTCGCAAATCCAAGTACTCTATATTGTTGTTGTAGAGTAATATTTGATGCATGAAATGTGGAAAATGTTTTTTCAAGCATCTCAGATTCTGTGACCTCATGTCCACAAAATTTTAATTGCGAGATTATTCTATACATCGCCGAATTGTAATCACTGACTTTTTTTAAAATCTTGGAATCTCAGTGTGTTCCATTCATCCCGGGCGGTCGGAAGTATAACTTCCCTTATATGTTCAAATCTTTCTTTTAATCCCTTCCACAAAGCCATGGGATTTTTTTCAGTCAGATATTCACATTTCAATCCATCGTCGAGATGTCAACGCAAAAATATCATGGCTCTTGCCTTTTCTTGTGACGTGCATATGCCATTTTCTTTAATGGTCTCGCTTAGACCCAATGACTCAAGATACATTTCTACATCTAGAGTCCATGGCATATAATTCTTTCCCGTGATGTCGAGCGCAATAAATTCGAGCTTTGTTAAATTTGACATGTTTGTACTAAAAAAAATTACGATGCATTTTATTAGTTAATAAATATTACAATACAAAGTAACGGATAAACAACAAGTACAAGTATTTGTAAAAATAAAGAAAACGCACGAGGAGGATATTCTCAGATAAATACAAGACTCGTGAGTATGATAACCAAAATAATTAAAAATATCCTTGAGAAAGCCATCTTCTTTTTTCTTCGAAAATTTGATGATGAATAATTTTTAGAGAAGAAGAGAAAGTTGGAGTGATTGAATGTGTTTGTGAGATGATATTTATAGGGCAAAAACTAGCCGTTTGTTACCGTTTATGACCGTTGGTGTACAAAAAATAAATGTATGTATTTGTATAATTTTATGGTAATAATATGATGTATATAATATTAGACATGTTTAAATAATTATGTATATCATATCATAATATTATAATGAGTGTCATAATTTATTTTGTTTAAAAACCTTATAGGCTTTTATACTTGTCGTATCCCTTACCGGGAGTATGGGATGTCGTCTTAACATCCTCCCAGGATTTATAACAAGTTTATGAAAAATTTATTTTTATTATTTCTAATAATAACATTATATTTTATATTAAATAAATACACAATAAATAAATAACAGTAAAATAAATATTATTACTTTTTGTTTAAAAACTGTATAGGCTTTTATACTTGTCGTATCCCTTACCGGGAGTGTGGGATGTCGTCTTAACATCCTCCCAGGATTTATAACAAGTTTTATGAAAAATTTATTTTTATTATTTCTAATAATAACATTATATTGTATATTAAATAAATACACAATAAATAAATAACAGTAAAATAAATATTATTACTTTTGTTACATTTTTCTTCTGTTTGGAGCTTGGAATAGTATGTAGGACTTTTAGAGCTTCGTGCTGATAACGTGTTGTGAAAAAGTAAAAATTTATGGTAAAAAGTAAAAATCTCAAACTCTCAAAATTTACCAAACTACACACTTTATAATATTTTTCTCTCTACTCAATTGTGATTTTCTTCACAAATGAGATATCTATTTATAGAGTTTCATTACACATAATCCAAAAATAAAATACATCATTACCTACATCATCACACACAAATTTCTAACTTTACAACTCTTATTTTCAACATTCAAATATTCAACTATTACTTTTTCATATTAAAATATATTATTTCAACAGAAACTATATTTTACGGAATTTTTATTTTACTCTTGTTTAATTGGTGTTTTTTAATATGATATAAAAAGCTAAAGTAATAATTAAAAGGGGTAGATTGTTAAAAAAAATCTAGAAAATAATATTATATTTTCACAACGTATGAAAAAGAAAATGCAATGTTTATATTTGGGATCGAAAGAGGACTACCTACATCCTATGTATTTATGAATATTTATGTTTTTACATGAATTTAAAAAGGTATTGAAAAAATCAGTTATATTGAGAAAATTATTATTTTATCTTTTTTAGAACTTTAATATGATGTAAAAAATTCTTAGAATAAGAATATATTATTAAAAGAATAAAGGCAAGTATTCACTTGCTTGTCATAATTGTCATTAATTTATACGAAACTCAAAAAGATAAATAAAAGATTGTTAAAAAAAAAAAAAATAAAAGATTGATGATAATAATTTAATTCAATGGGTCAAAGGCGTGGCCTTTCCCCCTTAATGATTGTCCTTTAATTGAAAATTCATTAAATAATAAATAAATAAAAAAGATCATGTGTTATTTAAGAAAAACGATTGAGCGGCAGGATGGTCTTATTTGCCATATATTATTGACGACGTTTGGTGGAATGTCCTCATCGTTATATATTAACAAATATTGAAAAAGACATCATATGGTATTGTATTTGCTTTTTGAGCCGCTTTCTTTCAAATTAAAATTTGGTGTAAAATAAATATTAGGTTTATTGCCTATTATTTTCAAAATTCTAATATCAATGAACAACTTCCAAATAAGAATTAGACAAACTCCACAAGGATGAGGTGATTCCAAAAATAAATTAAAAAGAAATATATAGTATTATTGGACGACGACTTTGAATACAACGCACGTGAAAGAAGAAAAAGCGAATGGGAGTAAGGGACGCAGACGACAAACAAATAATCTTACAACTTTGTTTGGGAAACTTATTCAAAGAAAAAACATTTGGGCGTGCAATGAAAAATACGAATCCAATTTATTTAATAAATTGAGGTGTAGAACTTGGAGTAGCGTATCCAACCAATGGTATTAGTATATACATGAGGTACATATCTGTTGGCGGTCGAGAAGATTATTAGCAATGGCAGTTTTTGGGTCTTAAATTTTCGAACTTGCCCATGGACATGAATAACAATTCTTTTTTATTAGAAGTTTTGTCCTGAAAACTTGTATAAGATTGATCCTCAAAGAGATAAGGGTATTGTTCTCGTATTTTCTCTCTAACTCTCAGACAGTTTCACTTTTGATGTGGTTTGACCATTGTACTTTGACATATAGAATGGTCATTCGTCTCAGTACTTGGTCCATTCAAATAAAAGCTTCTTCGTATTTCAAATGTTCATTCAAACTCCCTTCAATTAATAATAGTCTGGTTTCAAAAACATGACTCTGATCCGGAATATAACTTCTTAGTTGCGAAATATGGAAGACATCGTGGATTCTAGATTCTGGTGGACATGTCAGACTGTTTGCTAGTGTTCCTACTTTTTGTAAAATTTTGAAAGGTCCAACATATTTGGGGTTCAGTTTCTCAACTTTACTGAATCAGACTACTCTTTTTATTGGCGGGACTTTTACATAGGTTTTCTCAACAATATTGAATTCCATTGATATTTTTTTTTATCTGCCCAACTTATCTATCGATCTTAGGCAGCTTTGAGTTTTTATTTGGTAACAACTACCTTGTCCATGGTTTCTTAGATCAGTTTCGGTCCAGTAATGACTTTTTCTCCTACTCTATCTCGATATAATGGTGATCGATACTTTCACTTATACAGAGCTTCATATTGCACTATTTCAATGCTGTTATGATAGTTGTTATTGTAAAAGAACTCAATCAAGAGGAGACATTCACTTCAATTATCACTGAAGTCACGCAAAAAATGTTTTGATGCATGTGTATACGAAAAAAATGTTTTGATGCATGTGTATATGTATATACATGTAGGAAAACTTTCTTTAAAAAAACAAGGATCTCACCAAAACCCTAATTAGTGTCATCTTCCAAATTCACTCATCTTCCATTGATCTCATTTGATTCCTATTATTTTCAGATATTCATATTTGGTTTTGGTGTTTTGTTTTCGGACTTGCTGATTCAAGAAATTTTTTTATAGGGGATATTGAATTAGGTGTAGTTGAGATTTATCATTATTTTTAACATGGGATACCATATGGTGATTGAACTTACTTCAAGGTTAAAAAGAAAATTTGCTACATGTTGGTCTTACATTTTCCAAAATTTGTTCCGTAAGAGTTTAGACAAAGTTTGATGATGTTATATGAATACTAAAATGGGATCTTCAGAGTCCTTGAAAGGCCCAATTACCGTCATAACAGTATCCTAGGGTGTGTTTGGTTGAGTGGATTAAATAAGGATAGATTAATAGTCCAATATTTATCGTTAAAATTTTAAGTTGTTTTAATAATCATTTTGACCCGGTTTAAGATTCAATTTTATGGATAACTATTTGATTAATAAAATTGGATCTTAAACCGGGTCAAAATGATTATTAAAACAACTTAAAATTTTAACGATAAATATTGGACTAGTAATCTATCCTTATTTAATCCACTCAACCAAACACACCCTAAAAGTTGGAAAAGAAGGAATAAATTCTACGTTAGTGTACTGAGAAATAATTGAGATTAATTTTGAATAACTAATTATTAGTAATTAAATACAGTATAGTAATTGTTGCAACTTAGTGAATTTGATTTGTCTACGGTTAACTAATTTTGGTAATAAAGGTGTTGTATTATGTGGAAATGTATTTTTGAAATTTTAGTTAAACTTTCGGACATTTCAAATAAAATATGACTAAGTGGTGGAGAATTTGTAGTTTCTTAGATTTAGTTATCAAATCTTAATATTTGAATCATTCTGGTCTTGGGTCAAGGCATGAAATGACTAATGTTTGCGGAATATCTGAAATGGTCCTAAAACTAATTGTAGAGATTTCTTATGCTAAGCAAAATATTAGAATTTAGAAGTTTTGGCACTAATAATTGATTAACCTTATGTAGGAAAAGTCCAGAATTACTTAATGTGTGCGTGTAAGTGGATGACCTATTGGCACACTTCTACCATGACTTCTTGTTGAATATTATCGATATCTGACACACATAGTCATTCTTTCATCCACATAACTTCATCTTTGTCTACTTGAAAATATGTTGCCTCTCCCTCTTTGGATGGTTTTTTGAATTTTTCTATTGCAGGATCATTTTGATTCAGCTTGATTGTCTCCCGAAGACATGGTTCAGCCGAGAGTGTATCTAGAGTGATTTTACCCATAGTCTTCTGAATAAAAACATCAACTATCTTGTTTGTCTTACACAAATGGTAGCTTATTGTCAAGTCATAGTCTTTCAAGATTCAATCAACCGCCTTTACCTCATGTTTAATTCTTCATTAGTGAACAAGTACTTGAGACTTTGGTGGTCGGTGAAAATTTTACACTTTGCTCCATAAAGATAGTGTCTCTAGATTTTTAAGGCAAAAACCACTGCTTCTAGCTTGCTATCGTATGTAGGATAATTTTGATCATACGGATTTAACTGCCTTGACGCGTATTAAATCATCATTCCATCTTGCATGAGTACACATCTGAGACTCGCTTTGATGCATCACTATAGATTGTGAAATCCTAGTTTTCGGTTGGTAATACTAACACCAACGTAGAAGCAACTTTCTTCTTTAGGGTTTCGAAACTTTTCTCACACACTTCACTCGAGCTGTATTTGAAGTTCTTTTGAATGAGTTTTGTGACTAGAGGAAAATTCTTCAACGAATTTCTCGATAGTGGTCTGTCAGACCTAAGAAACTTTGAATTTTGGTCAAATTCTTATGCCTTGGCCACTTTATGATTGTTTTCACTTTCTTTGGATCCACCGATATTCCCGCTTATGAAATAATATAACCCAATAAAGTCATATTTTTAGCCAAAATTCATATTTCTTGAACTTGACATACAGTTCATTGTATCTGAGTGTCTGAAAATCAACAAAAATTTATCAAGAAACACTTTATTCATGAGATCCATGAATGTTGATGGAGCATTTGTCTATCCAAATGACATTACCATGAACTCGTAGTATCTGTATCTTGTCATGAATGTTTTTTTTTCAAAATGTCTTATACTTTGAGCTTCAGTTCATGATAGTCTGACATCAAGTCGAGCTTGGAAAAGATTGTAACTCATTTGAATTGATCACAAAGATCATACGTCCTTTTAAATGGGTAATTGTTCTTGATTGTAATATTGTTTAATTATATGTAATCAATATACAATCTCATTCATTTGTTGAACGAAAAAATGAGTAGAAGGTGCAACAAATGCAAAAATGGATGAGTCTATTGTTGATCTTGGCGATGATCATGATGAAGATATTGTTGAAGATACTTCGTAGTTTGGTTTGTCTTTGATTTTTTTATCTCTGAGTTTCCAGTTTTGTTTGCTTGGTTATCTTGTTGTGTTAATGAAATTTCTGAGTATTTTGGTTTACGTGTTCTAACATCTATTTGACAACACTATACTAACATGTTCGAATTTGAGGGGAGATAACTATCTAACGTAGGGAACTTCATACATGCGTCGATAATACATTAAAGGAAAAAAAATATCATTTTTGGAAAAGTGTAGATCAAAAAGAATATTTTATTCCTTAATTAATTTTTCATTCTTGATAATATTATGATATTAATCTAGAATATGGATATATACGATAATATTTTTTAAAATATCGATATTTATAATAAGACATTTAGATATTATACTATTGTTTAAAAGAGTTTATTTCCTAACGAAATTCTTGTTTCCATATTTCTGTAATACTCTATACAAAGAATAAACTCTATAATAAAAGAAATCTATAAATAAGATATTATTGTTGCTGCATGCGTGTGATTTTTGGAATAGAAGAAGAGCAGTGAAACGTTGCAGGAAGAGCAAAGAATTGCGTAAGTGAATTAATAGAGAGACAAATTGAATTAATAAATAACTGAAGCCAAGGCGTATTGAAGTGTTACCACAAAGTGTTGATAACATTCAATCGCAATACCTAAACCTAATCACTGTTTTGATTACTATGTTGTTTATTCGAGAAATTCGACTCCGCGTTTGTTGCATCCGTAGTTTCGATTATACGATTTGAAATATATGTTTTGCTCCCTCATTTTTTCTAGTGAATCGTTTTGTCCTGAGCCACCAAACAAGTATTTATTCTGTGTATTATTTTATTCATTAAAGTTTATTGATGTGTTTAATTAATATATTCCGCTGCATGTTGTGAATAGGTGTTACAACACCTACACAAAACACTTAAATCTAATACACACAATCTTAATATTTTTATGCTAAACAATTCTATCAGATTTATTTGATAGTTTTTTCTGATTATTAAACTCTCTACTCTTTATACTTGTGATCAAATTCATTTTTGTAAATAAATATGGACGATTTGGCGAGAGTCCATCTTCTTGGAAGCCCATTTACAAATTAGAGTGGGCTTCAGGTACAATGATGCCCAGTCCAACCATGTCTTATGTAAGGAACAACCATCATACGCTAATTATCCTTTAATCAAACAAATCTTTTCACCCCTAGCTAGCTATTTCAACGAAAACAATATCTGCTTTTACTTTAAAATATATTATCTGAATTCACAAAGTTTTTTCACACCATTCATTTCCGTTTTGCCTATTGTCTGTTTGAAAGAAACCCTTTTGCAGTTTACCTGGCGAAGAATCATAATAAGGATTAAATAAAATAATCTTTTTAAAATAAAATAACATGTCCCATTACCCAGTGGCAAACAGTTGATTATCACGCATTGATGGGAAAAATAGAAAAAAGTTCAATTCATATAGATGATGTTCACATTCACTCAATACATGACACGTATGTTGAATGATGAGTCGTGATAATTCATCCAAACATCATGGTTGAATGAGATGTCATGATTCATTTATTCTACACACGTGTTATGTGCTGAGTGGATAAATTCACTCCTAATATGCCATGAATAAAAATATTTAACAACTAGAAGATAACAATATTAACTCAGATATTTGTCTTTGTGTATAGATGACTCCTCTAAACTAATTATATACAAATTGAAGAAAGATATATATATATATATATATATATTCATTCATGGTGGCGGTCATGCAACCCTCTTTGTAATTAATCTCAATGTAACAAACAGCCCCTTAATGTCAACCACACGGATCTGTCTTTTGGTCATTCGACGCTATTTGGTAATAAATCTAGAAGTTTTAGAAAATTTAAAGACTAACTAGGTCAACCTTGGGCCCCACGTCCACCATCCATGTCATGAATATGTCTAAAAAAGAGAGAGAGAGAGAGAGAGATGTAAAATGGAAGCAGAGGCATGCCACACACACTTTTGGTGCATGGTCAAATGGGCCCAGGCTGGGCCTGGAAAGTTTGATTTTGCAAGTGGGCCTGCCTGCCTGCCCCATAATTAAAGAAAATACAAGGGTTAGGTCTCACATGCACATCATTAACCCTGATTGCTAGGGGGACACCACAATTGTCTTTGTGTGTATTTATTATAATCACATATGTTGTATTTCTGGAAATATTAAACGATATTTTCTATATTGTTTTCCGTTTCATTATAAATATCTAAGTAATATTAATAATATATATACAGGTGATTTTGACTACTGTAAATGATGATAATTAATTATTTTTTTTACAAAAGTTTGAAGAAACTTTGAAATATATAAATATAAGCTTAGGATGCTTTCAAAACATGAAAAGAAGCCTTTTATTCAAAATGTCAACCTAGTGAGTAAAATCCAAAAGTCAATTACCTTTGTTTCCTCTTTGGATTCTTTTGTGCCAAGGGATATCAAATATGTGGTGGGAAACACTTTTTCATTGAGTGATACAAAATTGTAGCTATGGTGGTTGGCTGTCGACCTTGATTATCAAACCATGGCAAAAGAGGTTTTTTTTAAAAAAAAAAATTAAATTATTTTCTTACAAATAAGATGAGATGTCTTTATAGTGCCAATTAAGTTTCTTAGATTAGAGCGGAATTATTAACTGGGGAGTGTGATTGTCAAGCCTTTTGAGGCATTCATTTGGATCGATGCATTGGATTATATAACACAAACTATGCATATTAATTAATCCATTTATTTTAGTCAAATTAAGTACATCTCGTTCTATTCCATACAAGTCATTAACAAACAATATATTCTTCTTCTTTTCTTTTCTTTTTCTTTTTCTTTTTCTTTTTTAATCAAATTATCACAAAAATAAAATGATAGTCTGAAAAGATAAACATGGCATGCATCGAAATTAAATTGCCAAAAATGAGATGCCATTGCCTCCGATATCATATAAATGACACTTGTTAAATTACTACAAGTTCACGCATATTATAATATCATATTATTAAATGCGGGAATTATGTACTAATCAAACCTTCTTTTTAAAACAAATCAATTTCTTCCCACTTAACTACGCATGTTTTCTTTTATACATGTATATTTAATTAAAAAAAAAACAAAGTTAAATACAAAATCTAACACGAAAAGATCAATCACCTTCACCCCTACATCTTTATACTTTAGAGAAAAACTTTCACCCGTATTTTTAAATTTTAATTTATTCCAGAACAATATCGATCATTTTACTTTCTTCAAACAATATATATATAAAAGAATTAATAGTAATAATATTGTTTTAAAGCACTGATTTGGCTCAGTGCGCCGGCTAAGAAAGGCGATCGATGATTTATTTATTGAATAAATATGGGACATGCATGCATCATCAGGATCGGAGGTTTAGGTTTCAAAGTATTTAATGTAATCAAAACTTATCTCAACATATAAATATATAGTTGTATGTCCTTTATACGCTGTAATAGTATATTCAATTGTTGTTGATAATGCAATATTTAGCATGCATATAAATTAAAAATGGATGTAAATTTAAATTTCTATCTTTCTAGACCCTTTTTTTTCCTGATCAAATATGTAACCGAATCAATCATATATATGCATGCTTCACCTTCCGATATATATATTTGCAGGATGTATGTCCAGATAAAATAAAATGCAATAATGATATCATGTTTATTGAAGTGTGACATCAATCCATCAATCAATCATGCGAGCATAATCTTGTAAATTGTATAAGGGTAACTTGGGATTCAGTACCCAATTTTTATCAAATTTGGTTTTGATATCTCATTTCCCAAAATACCCCTCAAGCCTTAATTTTAAATAATTGATTTTATTTTCAAATAATGGCCCATCATGCTTCCGTAAAATAAAATTAAATCTTATACCTTTTTGACCGGAGTACCGCCGGGTTATATCCACCGTATTTTACGAACTGCTCCTCACAGTTCAACCACACGATCGCAACCGATGGTTACAGACGCAGATTCCTTCAGCAGCACTCGGCACAACTCTAATTCGTTTCCTACCTTAGAGTGTACAGTATAAAATAAAATTTTTGAAAATAATACATGAGAGGGGCTAGAGCAAAGATCTCTTTTATTCAAACACAAACATTTATTTATTACATAGTAACCTCCTGTAGAGGAGGAGAAACTTGTTTAGCTACTTATCGTAGCTGAACTCTTAACACTCATAAAACTTGAAAAGAAAATATTACAACCTTGTATGAAAGAAATGGAGAAAATATTTGATGATCTTCACTTCCTTCTTCCTGCCTTATTTATAGAAGGCTCCTTCGGATTTGAACTTCGGATTTCAAATCTTCATAAGCCTTTACAGCTTGCATTGGGGACCATTTGGTGGTTGAGGGGTCTCTGTCTAGATTATTAATCTTGACATCAACTTCTAATCCTCCTTTATCTCTCTTAGATACCATTGACGATGAGTTTCCAGGATATCGGCAGTAATTTCATCTTTTTTATACTCTTTGAAATGATTTACTAACCATTTCAGAGCTTCTGCCTCTTTCCTCTTGTATGTTATCCTTCTTTTCAAAACTTTCAAATATACACGATACATTTTTAAGTTTTGATTCTGGTGTGTTAACTGGTTTCCTTTCTGTCCTTATTTATGGATGAATTTTCGGGACCAGTTAATTTACTTTTATTCATTGGATTTCTTTTAGATTGGTATCCAATGCTTGCTGAGTCATCCACCATTTGTTATTGGTGGTCTATTTGTCCTTTACCACTAATTAGTGGTTGTCTTGTTTCTACCACTCACATGGTAGTGGTCCTGCTTTTGTAATGGAGGGTCACATGTCCCCTTTAATTTTGTCGAGGAATCTTCGGTTTTTTGTATCCTCGAGGAAAATGTGCATGTGGTCCTTCCCCACTTGTGCTTGTATCGGTAAATTTTTTCCGATCAGATCTCGGCTTGAATCCTTTACCGAATTCTGGCTCCTTCTGGTTCTGGCATTCCAGGCAGATGTTTTCTGACCATCTTCCTATGTGTGCCATGTTACAGAATTTTCGGCGAGTCTCTTTACTAGCCGGCAGCTTGCTGTTCCACAAAAGATTTCTCTTTTTCTCAAATAAATCTTCTGCAAAACTTGTAGTTTTTCCTGTCATGGTATTTAACAGGAATGATCCGTTCACTGAATGATTGTAGAATTTGAACGGAAACTTGACTTTATCCATCTCAGTGAGACAGACCCAAATACCCCAAGCTCTTCTGGTAGAAATGTCATCTTCAGTAATTGAAGATACTAGGGGTGTTTCATCTGTCGGAGGGTCCTTGATAAATTTCTGGACATTCAAATCTGGCCTCCTTAGCTTGATGAAATGGAAGGCTTCGTGAGAACCTTTTCCTGCTGGTTCTGGTGCTGTACTAAAGAAGTATAGCTCCAGAACATCTCCCCTGGACAAATAATCATTGTTTGCCCAAGTCTCGTGAACAGCTTCCTGGATCCATTTTGGTAGACCTGAAATTTCTGGAAAGCTGGGTGATGTAGTATAAACTGAGGCAAGAGCCCCAAATTCATACCATGCTTTAACTTCCTTTGGATATGAATTTTGTTTCATCCATACCCTTGGATATTTTCCTGAAACGTCAACCCTGCTTGTAGCTGGGTTAATGCCAATTCGTGTTTTTAATTTCTCCCAATTCTGCTGATAAACCTGAAATGGAGAAATTACACTTTCATTAGTATCAACCTTAGTTTTGCCTTTGTCAATACGAGGCCTAAGGTTAATCTCTCCCTCTTCAATCCCCGAGGTGAAGGGTTGACTTGAAGACTCAAGATAAGGATCAGGAGTCTCAATTTTTGTTTTGGCCGACTCATCTGATGATGATCCCGACTTAACACTTGTGCAAGGGGTATTTGAATCCCCCGCTACAGGTATAGAGTCCTGTACTCGAAAACTCTCCATTTGAGAAACCAGTGGTCTCTCAATGCCCTGGAGGATAGGCCTTTGCGTTACAGATCATAACTGAGTATATGCCTGTAAACATCCTGTAATTCGATCAGAGACAATTCTCTTATCAGCTTGTTGTAGCCTTCCCGCAACTTCTGCGTTAACAGCTAACTTGTTGAACTCGGTTTGAAGCATTTCAAGGTGTTCCCTCAAATGCCTCTGCATCTTGATAATAGCATCAATGTCAATGCTGTCCATCTCTTGTTAAAAAATCTGCAAGAATATTTTCATGAGATTTTATTATCATAATATCAAAAATATAATTTTGACATAAAGCTTGCCATCGTAGTAATCTAGCCTTCTCGGGTTTAGACTCAATTCTATTCCTTAAAAAAGCTTTAACTTGTGTGTTATCAACTTTCAAAGTGAATTTCTTCGCAAGTAGAAATAATGGCCATTTTTCAAAGGCCCTTTTTACTGCATAAAATTTCTTTTCGTTGATGTGCCATCTTATGGCTTCTGCATCTGAGAATAACCCACTACAATATCTGCATGGTTGTTCTCCATCTGGTGTGAGCTTTGTTAATACTGCAGCCCACCAATGATCACTGGCATCGGTATATAATACCAGATCATCCTCGTCTTGAGGAATCGCCATCTTTGGAAGATTTTTGCAAACCTTCTTTAAATGGATAAGTCCTTTTGTGTGTTCGTCTGTCCATATAAATCTAGCATCTTTTTTCAATAATGGACTGAACACCTTCCTGTGTTTTGCTAGGTTTTTAATAAACATCCCAGCAAAATTAACAACCCCTAAAAAACTTTGAAGTTGCTTTTTGTCTTTGAGATTGTCTGGAAAATTCTGCACCTGTTCTACTATGTGTTCTTGCAGAATTCTTCCTGACTCATCGATTTCAATTCCGAGGAATTCAATCTTTCTTGTAGCAATGACTGCTTTCTTTTCAGATAAAACCAGTCATTCTTTCTTGCAAACATTAGAGAAAATTTCCAAATGTTTAACATGTTCATTCATATCTTTGGATGCTATTAAAACATCGTCGATGTACACAAACATAAACTTGAAATAATCTTTGAAAAGATTATCCATCTTTCTTTGAAATATCTGGGGTGAGTTAGCCAATCCCATTGGTAATACTTCCCAAATATAATGTCCTTGAGGTGAGGAGAAAGCTGTGAATTTCTTGCTTTCTTCCTGCATCCGAATCTGATAGAATCCAGACTTGCAATCAAATTTAGAGAATATCTTGGCATTGCGAATGCAACTAATCAAGTGTTCTCTACTAGGTATAAAATACCCATCAAACTCCAGAATCTTATTAATTTCTTGATAATTAATAACCAATCTGGGTTTTCCTCGTTTAATCTCACCATGATTTCTTACCAGAAAACCTGGACTGCTATATGGTGACATACCTGCTTTGATTAATCCAAGGTCCAAATGTTCCTTGATTATAATCTGCATATCCCTCTGATCAATGATGTTCATTGGGATGGGTTTACAACGGACAAATTCATACTCTTTGCCTTCCTTGATCTTAAGGCAGGCCCTGAGTTGATTTCTGTCCCACCATGCCAAGGGATCTTCGTTATAATTTTCTTTGATCCTTTTCTTGACATCTTCCAGTGATACCTTAGATTCAAACTCTACTTCATTTGTATGTAGAGTTATCTTAAGGCATTCTATATCTTCTGGTTGGAGTTCCTTATCTGCTCTTAACTGGAGCATTGTTTCTCCAAACCGTCTTGAATCTTTCATTTTCGGGTTCAGAAGTTTTCCTGAATCACCACGCTTGCTGCGAAACTGGATTGTCAATTTTCTGTAAAATGCCTCCCTAAGTCTCTGGACTATGATTTTGTGAGCACATGGTGTTGTGTACACTAATCTTCTAGTCTCATTTTCTTGTGTATAGGACTTGAACATTTGTAGGAAATTATTTCCTAACAATATGTCAGCTCCTGTGTCATGAAAATAAATTGGTGGTGTCTTTACCTTGTACCAAGGTGTTTGTCCAGCACCGCCAATCATGATTTCAGTCATCTTAATCCCTTTACCTAAGATTAAGATTCTTCTGGAAAAATCTATTCCAGCAATCTTGGGTAACTCTTCTTCCAAATTATTTGGAAAAACTCCTCGTTTTGCTGTACATATTCCAGCACCTGAATCAATATAAGCAACAAAATATTCTGCCTTATATTATTCATACAACATTCCTACTGGAATGTATATGGAGAATGGACTTGTGGTCATTGTATTTTCCACATTTTATCTTCTGCCATAAACTCCATTCCATACTCTAGACGTTTCCAAGGTTTAAGTTCCTCGAGAAACTCTAGTCCAAGAATCAGTCGATCTGATTCTTTCCCTGGAATCCCTTGGATATGGACTTCCAATTCTCCGATATTAATCAGTCCTTGGTAAGTTCCTATCGTAGGTTGTTCCAAATAGTATATGGTATTACAAGGAAATTGATTCCTTTGTTTTGTAATATCAAATACTATTTCTATTTCCTTCCAACCTTCTGGGCATCTAAGTTTTCCTATTGTAGAAAAACTTTTTGGCTCCTGTTGGGTTTCTATGACAGGTGTTTTTCCCCACCTGTAACTTGTAATTCTATCTCCTTGAAAAGATAGTCTTCTCGATTCCAATCTAAGACTTTGATTCCTTTGTAGAATCGGTTTATCTTGGATCTGGATATCTGTTTCCTGTATTAAAGGAAACTCGACTCTTTCTGGATAAATTGCCTGAGCAACTTTTCCAAATATCTCAGGGATTTCAATAAACTCATTTCTAATAAACAGTTCAGAATGATGTGTATTAGATAGAGCATATGAAATTTGATAGGTAATAGAATATGGCCTATTACCTTCTTTCATCAGCCTTTTTTCCTTGAAGTTCTGATGCAATGTCAAGGCTCGGCTGAAATCTCGATCTGCCAGGTTGTAGGCTATCTTGGATAGATTACCCCTACAATTTTTCCTGCACAGAGGTTTCCTGAGATTGTTCCCAGTACTGAATCTTGTAGATTCCCCATTCTTTTATCGCAAATAGCAATATCGATAGGTGAATCTATCCCTTCTTTGAAAGTAGCCTTTATCATAATTTGGATTGCTCCGATATGAATCCAGGACATAGTCCTTGCTACTTCTATCTTGAGTTTTTGTAATTCCTCCTTAATTTCTTCGGAAGGAATTAACTGCATCTCCATTCTATTTCCTGTAAGTTCCATTGGGATTGCCATTTCCCTTCTAGAAACTTTATAGATTAGATGATGCTTTCTGTTTCTTAGGCCAAGACTTCCTAAGAACTTTTCTACCTGTCCTGCGGAGAAACCTTGATATCTCTGTAGACTTGGATTTTCTCTCATGATTCTTTGAACCATGTTATGAGATATAGTTGTCTGGCTGAAAAACCCAGACAAATCTTCATGTGTTTCGTGTCGAAACACCTCGTCTTCAGTCAGATTCCGATTCTGTTCCATCAGATTCTTCCTGACTTAAGACTTCCTCTTCTTCATATATACTTTCATCTGAGGCAATGTCCTCAAATCGGTATACTTGAATGAGATCCTGGTAATAAACTGCATCTTCTATATCCGGAGTTGGGTCGAAGCGTTTAATACCTCTTTTTTCATTTTCTGGACAGTTGGTCGAGATATGACCTCTTGCTCCACATGTCCAGCAATTGCAGTCCTTGAAACTTTCATTGGCCCTAGTATGAGCTCTTCTGAAAGTTTTCTTGGTAGGTGTTCTTCCCGTGCTTCGAGATGAACTCGATGCCTGGGATGATATCCTACTTCTCGATGGTCCGCTTCTTTGTCCAGATTTATAAGATCTGGCTTTCTGTCTGGACCATACGGATCTTGGTTTCCAAGAACTTCTTCCACTTCGTGTATAAGGATGAGCCCTAAAACTTTTCCTTTTATGCTTCTGTGGTTTACTTCAAATAATAGTTGGAAGATCATTTTCCTTACAACACAAAGGAGTTCTTTTGTTGATACCCCTTGGGCGTTTGTAATTCTTTTGTAACGCTGCCATATGACACCATTCTGCCAATTTTCCTTTAAGGAAAGAGGCTCTTCTTGCTAATGTATCTGGATTACCAGGTACGTATTCCCTTATGAGCATTTCTCTCCAAGGACTTGGCATTTTTGCGAAGAAAAGCTGCATAGCTATATCTTCTTCGACTCCTGAATTCCATCTATATTTGGTGAATAACATAATGTATTCATCTACCAAACATATATCATGTAATTCAAGACTATACAGAGCCTGAGTATATTTTTTCTTTTTCTCTGTATCTTTACTATTGAAATAGTCTACCCCTATAAAGTGTGCTTTGAATAGGGTAGCCATCTTTCCAGCTATCTCACTAAGAGATTCCCCAACTAGGACTGACTCTTTCATGTCTGATGAAGTCATGTCCCAAGCAATTTTTACTGATCCCATAAGACTCATTTCCAAAAGTTTAATGAATCCTTCTTTGTTGAGATCAAGTGTTCCTGCTGCAATCCTCATAGCAGATGTCCAATCGTCTATGAGATCTTCTCTGTTTTTGAAGTCCAAAACATCAAGGTTAAGCATAACCCCGTAAGGATGTATAGGATCTAAAACAGTTTTCCCATAGGGTGTTTGGTGCAAAGGAATTTGAGTTCTCCTTGCCCTTGTTCCCGCTGGGTGTGATCCTCCACCAGTATGGAAATCAGTATGAGATTCTCTCATATTTACATTATGAGATCCCATACTTTCCCTTGGTGGATCCTGAGAAGATGACCAGGTTATTGCAGGTGGTGTTTCACCTACTGCTGTATTCATCTTTAGATCTACTACTTTGAGATTTGAAAAAGATTCCGCAAGTTCTTGTAGATCCTCCAAACCAATCCTTTCTAAAGTTGTCATCAGATGAATTTCTTTTCTGAGACAGACTTGATTAGATTGATCATCTTTTCTTCTTCAGTCAAAGGTTTTGACACCACTCTGGCCTTCCCTTGTTGATGTAACAAAGGTTCAGTACCAAAAGATGGTGGTAACCATCCTCCTGAAGTTCTTCTACTAGAACTTGGTTGTTGTTCTAGTTTCTGAATTCTTGTTTGAATATCCTTTATTAATCCCAGAATTTCTTCTTGGGTTTCAAGGATTTTCTCAACTCGTTGCGGTACAAAATATAGCATATTGCCATAATTTTGGACTGTCTTCTGAATTTCTCTAAGATCTAAAGAGAGCTTAGAAGAGTCTGGAATTATCTCCAGAAACTTATTATTGTGGATCATAAGTTTACCTGAGATTTTACCTGAGGGTGCAGTAGCTTCCCTTCGTAAATCTTCTGTTTATACAGATCCATTGTTCTCTGAAGAATTTCTTCTGAGTAGATTTTGAAGTATGTTTCTCCGGTTTTTTAGACCTTGTAAACGCATACCTTTTGTGCTGAGTTCAGTGAAGCATGTACTTCGCTGTAATTCTTGTTCTAATTGAATTATTTCTAGCGAAATAAGTTCAATTTCGAATTGGATGGTAGTTCCTGGCATGTTTAACAGATCAATGAAGATCTAGTTTTTTCGGCCTGTAAGGGTCTACCTTTTGTGTATGCAAGGTTTTGCAAACACTGTTGTCTTTTATCAGGAGATAAATTTCCTTTGTTCTCCTGTTTCTGATATCTAACAATAGTTAGATAAACTTGTGTATATTCCAAAATATTGGAATAGTTCTTGTAAATTATTTTTCTCGAACTAAAGTTCGGATTCATAATTTTCGAAATTCTCCTTCTCATACATTTAGTTGCTAGTAATAATAAAATTTTTGTGTTTGAAATAAATTAACCATGCTCTGATACCATTTTCGGGAGCGCGTGGATCAATTAAAATCAATTAAACTTAAATATAGACTAAGGGTATTTTTGGTATTTTTTAAAGAAAATTTCTCTCTCCATGTACTAAAACCAAAACTCTTTTTCAAAATGTACTGATACCTAATTAACCCATTGTATAAATTGTTTAACTGATTATATTAGATTCTCAACAAGCTCAAAAATCAAAATGCACTTTGTTCGGTTTCCTCGTATCCTCTATTGCTCTCCAACCTCACTCTTTTTGTTTTCTACCATTTTTTTTTTTGAGTCTTTCGAGTGTGCGTGCGTCTATGCATACATGATGTGACCGGGTAAAAATGAATGTAAGATATGTAGACAATTTTATCGGGTCGAATTATGAAAATGATGAGGGATGAGAGCACAACGAGATGTGCCCAAACCAGATATTTGTCTCTCGAGGAAAGTTGGTGCTGATCTACAAACACGAAGATAATCACGTGAATGAGCGCCAGAAAGATGCCCGATCTGGACATTCCGATGCTAAAGTCTGCATGTGAATGAGGAAAATCAATGTAGCAAAAAGAAATGTTGTGTCAATGGTGTATGATTTGAGTAAATGATGTGGGAGATATATATATGAATCAATGCCTTAATGTTTAAACAATCCTGTTATTTATAGAAAAAAGTCAAAAGTGACCTTATTTTCAGTGCCCACTTATTAATTAAGGTAAGATGGTTGACCATACCTTGTTTTTCTGACACGCCAAACAGTCACTTTCGCATTGTCAAATCCATGCGATTCTGATACTAATGATTATCAAGATAAAATATCTCATACTTGTGTACTCGAGTGAAGTGCTTTTATCGAGGTAACTCGGGTAGAGAATCAACACCCGAGAACTCGTCTGGGAAGCTTGGCTTCTGACAGCTCGGAGAGATGATTTATCGGACAATCATTTGCCCGGCTTTTATCAAATCGGCTCAAAATTTGTCAGGACCTAACTTATGACTCGAGATCATTCAGTATCCACAACTCGCGCCTTCCCGGATATCAATACAAACTACAATTAATATATAATTGTGTATAATACATATGCATGTCACAACATGCAAGCATGGTGTGTATATATATATATATATATAAAACACGAAAAAAAAATTATGAACATTAATTCAGACAGAGAGAGAAGAAGCCATGTCATTGCATCATTACACTTTGACAGAGAGAGAGAGGAAATCGTAGTTGTAGTTTTTAAAAATTTTTATTTTAATACTTTTGTCCATGGTGAGGAAGCTACAAAGCTTTGTTTTTGCTTAAAAATGCCTCTGCCAGTCTGATTCCAATAAAGGCATCCCTTTCTGCCATCCATTTATTATCTTCAATCTTTTCACTGTTTTGTGTATCTTTACACCCCTCATGTGGCTGTAATTTGTACATTGGCACTCTTTTTTCCCAATTTCTAATAAATGCATGGCGTATTTAATGCCGAGACTGGATATCAAAATATCACACTGGATAATGCACATGATGGATTCAAATTTCGAGTTTAACCAAAGAGAATGGCCTTAGTTTAAACGGACTTTCCTAGATGGGACTTATGAAGCAAAGTTAAATAAATATTGATCAGGAAGAATTTTCCTAGGTTTCTCGAGGTTCCAAGGAAAGATTATCATGTTTGCTTATAATAAACTTGATGGACCATAATTGATCATCATCTTCCTTCTCCCTATTGGTTAGTATTACTTTATTTTGAGTAACAACCATTTGTCTCTGTAGGTGGTATGCATGTACAGTAAATACTGCCATCTTTCCCTCTCTTCCCTCTCCACCTTTCACTTTCCCTGAAATTCTCGAGATTGGCGTCTAAGATAAAGACCCGGGGATCGCATTCAATCCTCTCCCCACTCCACAAATTCTCCAATATTTTTCTCCCGCGAGAGACACACACCGAGTTCGAAAGAGCAACATCTTCATGAGTGAAAGAGGAGGCTCTCTGTGAGAAGAGAGCCTGCCTGTTCATGTAACTTTCAAAGACGCCATTTTTTTTTCTCGAAATACAATATTTGGCAAGGGTTTTCTCGCTTGAGTTTTGTGGGTTTGCTGCTTTTCTTCCACAGTCCTTTCTATGTACCGAGAGAGCAACTGCAGTAGCAGTAATAGCAAGCAACAGCAGATGGATGCTAGCAAGTATGTTCGGTACACACCAGAGCAAGTAGAGGCTCTCGAAAGGGTTTACGCTGAGTGCCCGAAGCCTAGCTCTTTGAGAAGACAACAGCTGATTAGGGAATGTCCTATTTTATCTAACATTGAGCCGAAGCAAATCAAAGTCTGGTTTCAGAACCGCAGGTACGAGACTCGAGGATGTTAGAACTATTGAATATGGAGATGGGTTTTGGTCCTTATCTACATTAAAGATAGAATTTTTTGGACACTCGGCGTTGTGGGTTTTTATTAAGAATAGGATGTGTGAAGAGTTCTTGTTTTCGTCTACATCCTCACCTTTTTTTGGACAAATGTTTTTGGATATATCTACGTATGTATAATTTTTATGTGTCTGCACAATAGTTGTGCTTCTGAGTACATTGTTTTCTTCATGTGCATCAAGTACAAGGATATTGTCACTGTTATTGTTCTCTCGTTAAAGATTCTTGATATTATGGCTATCGACTTTTGGGCTTCATCTTTTTAACTCGTAGGTTCCGTTTCTTAAATTTTCCATACAATAACTTGAAATCTATATTTGCTAAGTGCGTTGGTTTAGCTTACTCGGTGTGCTCTTTTCTTTAGTCATTACTAAATCTGCATTATCGTTGGAATTCGAGGTAACTGATAGCCTCTTTTTTCTTCGATTATGGTTTTTGTTACTACCATTCTATTAAATTTCACCAAGACTGAAAAACTACATGGTATTTGGTTTTATGAAAATAAATTAATTGGTTTCGCTCTGGCTTTGCTTTCAGTGTTCATGTTTTCCTACTTTGTTAAATAGTTCGTGCTTATTGTCTTTAAATACTTGCATCACTTGTGCCGTTATTGCAATTTCGTGACATTTATATTCATTTAACCTGCTATAAACATTAGCTTGGACTGTTATTTGCTGGTAGTGAAGGGGCATTAATCGATCAATTTTTGTGTTTCTACACTTGTTATAGATCATCATTGTAGGATATTAATGTTATCTGAGTTTAGGTCCAAAACTCTTAATTTGGTATAGATATTCTTTTCTCACCGCTCAGTAATACATCTGAATATTATGTAGATGCCGCGAAAAACAGAGAAAGGAATCATCTCGCCTCCAGTCTGTGAATAGGAAACTGAGTGCCATGAACAAGTTACTGATGGAAGAGAATGATCGATTACAAAAGCAGGTCTCTCAGCTGGTTTATGACAACGGTTTTATGCGTCAGCAAATACACACTGTAAGTTTGCGTTGTTAAGTTGCCCCCTTATGAATCTGACTTAGCTGTACTGTTTTGCTAAATGTTGTTTTGACTTGGGTGTACTGTTTTGCTAAATGTTGTTTTATATCCTCGGAATAGGTGAGTACAACCACTGATACAAGCTCTGAGTCTGTGGTTATGAATGGTCAGCATCAACAGCAAAACCCAGCACCTCAGCATCAACAGAGAGATGCTAACACCCCAGCTGGGTAATTGACCAAAAAGCATCCTGATTATTGAATTTGTTTCTGTTGCTGCTGTGTAGAACGCTTATGTGAATGCTTACATGCATTTCGTTTTGATCGAATTTTCCTTTTCAGTCTTCTCGCGATAGCTGAGGAGACCCTCGCAGAGTTCCTTGGAAAGGCTACTGGAACTGCTGTCGACTGGGTCCAGATGATTGGGATGAAGGTGCGTTAGTTGTGTTTATTTGCTTTTTAATATATTAAGATGTTTTGAGACTTTGCTTGTTTTGTGGTAAATTTTCTCTCTCTTTGTGTAGCCTGGTCCGGATTCTATTGGCATTGTTGCTGTTTCCCGCAACTGTAGTGGGGCAGCGGCACGAGCCTGTGGCCTTGTGAGTCTTGAGGCCACAAAGGTGATATTCATTTTGTTTAATTTTATTTATTTATTTGAAAATTGATCTTTCTTTAGTTTTGCTGTGAATGCTATATTTTTTACTACATCTTGCAGGTCGCCGAACTTCTTAAAGATCGCCTCTCTTGGTATCGTGATTGCCGCTGTATTGATATAGCAAGTGTGATTCCCACAGGAAATGGAGGGGTTATAGAGCTCACCTATATGCAGGTTAGTATGAGTTGTCTAGAAATTATTGTATGACTCTAAAATGGAGAACAGGTTTTGAATTATTCATGATTTTAACCGGATGGACTTCCTCCCCTTCCCCCTCTTAAAAGACTTACGCACCGACAACATTGGCATCCGCTCGGGACTTTTGGACGCTGAGATACACTACGAGTTTGGAAGATGGCAGTCTTGCGGTGAGCGAATTCTTAGCTATATTTCCTGTTTCCAAACTACAGTCTTGGTTCAATCAATTGATTTCAGGCTATTCTCTATGGTTTTGTGAATTATTCTCCAACATCCATTTTTGTATCTAAAGTACTGATTCTCAGATTTGTGAGAGGTCATTGCCATCTACTACTGGTGGACCGACTGGTCCTTCTGCTGCATGTTTTGTTAGAGGTGAAATGTTACCTAGTGGCTACCTCATACGTCCTTGTGATGGTGGTGGCTGTATTGTCCACATAGTCGATCATGTTGACTTGGATGTAAGGCATTTCTTGTGGTTCTTTGTTGATTTACCTTATACGTCTTATACAATGTAATATGGATTTTATTCTGTCACAGATTTGGAGTGTTCCAGAAGTTTTAAGGCCGCTTTATGAATCTTCTAAAATTCTTGCACAGAAGATGACTATGGCTGTGAGAATTCTCACATGGATGGTTCTATGGTTACTTGAGCTCTTTTTGTGTCTATTTTGACTCGTGCACTCTGTTTGTGTTGTTCAGGCATTGCGTCATGTTAGGCAAATTGCTCAAGAAATGAATGGAGAAATTCAGTGTAATGGTGGTCGGCAACCTGCTGTTCTGAGAGCTTTAAGTCAGAAGTTGTGTAGGTGAGAAATGTAACATATGAATGTGATAACATCGCCAAAACTGAATTTGGGACTTTTCAGTTGGTTCTACGCTGTAAGGTTAGTTTTTCGAACTTTAATTTTTGTGTGTGACTTTAGGGGATTTAATGATGCTGTCAACGGCTTTGCTGATGATGGTTGGTCAATAATGAGTACCGATGGAGTGGAAGATGTAACTATTGCCATCAACTCGTCTCCAAGCAAATTTCTTGGTTCCCAATATAACACACTGTCTATGCTTTCAAGTTTTGGTGGAGTTCTCTGTGCTAGGGCATCGATGCTTCTTCAAGTTCGTTTTTAATCATCGAAGATGAAATTTGTTTCCGTGTTTTGATAAGAGAGTGTCTTACTAGCATTTTGTATAATGCAGAGTGTGCCGCCTGTACTACTTATCCGCTTCCTTAGAGAACATCGATCGGAGTGGGCCGATCATGGTGTTGATGTTTATTCTGCTGCTTCTCTTAAAACAAATCCTTATGCAGTCCCTTGTGCAAGACCTGGTGGGTTTTCGAGCAGCCAAGTGATTTTGCCCCTTGCACATACTGTTGAACATGAAGAGGTAACTTAACTATCTGATGCACTTAATACATGTTTCCCCAATGTTATGTTGATTTAGCACTTGTTTCTGATATGATTTGTTGCTCTGGATTTAGTTTCTGGAGGTAGTTCGCATAGAGGGACATGCCTTCTCTCCAGAGGACATAGCTTTGTCAAAGGATATGTACTTGTTACAGGTTCTGATTATTTACAGCAAGATTAGGAGGAAATATTCTTTTCCTATGCAGTATGTGAAATTTAACTCTTTTGTTTTGTCCCAGTTATGCAATGGGATCGATGAAACAACATCCGGTGCATGTGCACAGCTTGTTTTTGCACCTATCGATGAATCATTTGGTGATGATGCACCTTTACTGCCTTCTGGTTTCCATGTTATACCATTGGATAATAAATCAGTTGAGTGGAGTCTCACTTATCTGGCCTTGAAAAATGATGTGAAATAATTGAATTAATATTTTTCTTTGATACAGGATGGGCATGGAACAACTCGAACACTTGACTTGGCTTCTGCCCTTGAGGTAGGACATGGTGGAGCTCGTTGTGCTGGTGAAGCTGATGCTAGCAGTCAAAATCTTAGGTCTGTTTTAACGATTGCATTTCAATTCACATTTGAAAGTCACTATCAGGACAGTGTAGCTGCTATGGCCCGTCAATACGTTCGTGGTATTGTTGGGTCCGTACAGAGAGTAGCCATGGCCATAGCCCCATCTAGGCTCAGCTCCCATTTGGTACCTAAGCCACTCCCTGGTTCACCTGAGGCAGTGACATTGGCACGATGGATTTTCAGGAGCTACGGGTAAAGATTTCTTGTCATCTCTTTGTTAATGTCTTGTGATAGTATTATAGTATTTCCTCTATTATCTAACACTTTGCGTGGGTCCTTTTTTTTGGGTAGGGTGCACACGGGTGCTGAACTCTTTGAGCCCGAATCCAGTTCTGGTGATGCCATTCTTAAACAACTTTGGCACCACACGGATGCTATTATGTGCTGTTCTGTCAAAATGAATGTTAGTCATCTTCGTTTTGTAGCATTAGCATGACTGGTTTTGAGAGGTGCAACTGACAGAAAAATTGGCAAAATTTGAATTACACAGGCATCAGCAGTATTTACATTTGCAAACCAGGCTGGCCTTGACATGCTGGAAACAACTCTGGTGGCCCTTCAAGATATAATGCTTGATAAAATTCTGGATGAAGCTGGCCGAAAGATTCTCCTTTCTGAGTTCTCAAAGATCATGCAGCAGGTGAAATCTTGAAAACCCCAATAAAATTAATATGGTCTGACTTGATGGACCTTGTTTGTTTAATTTTGTTCCGACTGTGCAGGGCTTTACTTATTTGCCGGCTGGAGTCTGTGTTTCGAGCATGGGTAGGCCTGTTTCATACGAGCATGCGATCGTGTGGAAGGTGCTGAATGACGACGACTCAAATCATTGCCTAGCTTTCATGTTTGTGAACTGGTCTTTTGGTTGAATCTCTGTCTATGCACTTTAGCTTCAGCGTTAAGTATGTGTGCGTACCCTTTAATCTCTTTTGTCAAACTCTTGAAACTTTGTATCGTAGCAGTCCGACTGCCCCAGGAAAGGTTGTTCCAATACTCTTCTTAACACGGGAGCTTCTGGATAGAGGCTAGTGTGTCCCCCTTAATCCAAAGGCTATAATCCATATTTTTTCACATGGACTCGCAAACATGAATAGAGGGGGAAAAAACCATAACATGTGGCCATAAGCTACCAAATCTCTTGATACGGCTCTTGCGAAGTTGTAATTATAAATAAGAAGTATTGCCCCTTAAAAAAAGGAAAGACCTGTTGTTAAAAGTTAAATGCTTGAAAAAGGTGATGAGGAAATATTTCTTGAAATTTTAGATCGAGTCTGCTTTCACATAGTGAGTGGTTGCCGAGCCTACGCTTTTGTCTTCAAAAACCAAACTTTTTAAATTCCAGAAAATTACAAGAAAGGCGGCAGGTTTCCTAAAAGCCCGCGAATGTGTTAATTAACTACCTGCCCTCAAACGTCCACCAACGTCGGACGATTACAGGCTCCTATTTGGCCTTGTCTAAACATTTATTTTGATGTTAGATCCATTGTATGGGGCCTTGTCTAATTGTTTTGTTTACCATCCGAAACATTGATAGACTATTCACGACTACATGCTATTTTATAAATTATAAAAAATTTAATATTTTAAAATATTCTATAAATAAAATTAAACACATTAAATAACAATCGCTATTCTTGTGGAGTGTTCATTTTTTATGGAAGGAAAACATGTTGATTTTAAATCTTTCAACTCATATCATGTCGCAACCAGGATGGAAAGTCGCCAGTATTTATATAGGTCAAGCAAGTGAAAAAACATAATGTTTTAAGGTTTTCTGTCGTTGAGTTCAATGCCTGGATTGCAAGCAAGTAATCCGAAAATACCAGAGCGTCAGTCAACCACCGCACGCTGCATGTTTCAAACCTCGTTGAATAGCTAATATTTCTCCTGCAACTCCATGTTTAGGATTTCGAATATTCATAGCGGAAGTGGATCAGATGGCACAATGTAATACCGTGCATCCATTTCAACAATGAATCTACCCTTGACTTCATATAATCCTGCATCCACATCTAAGCGAAATTGATCATAAGGAGATTTTTTCTTTTTCTAAATGTTTCATCTTTTTCATGTTCCTCCATATAAGATACAAATGGTGATCATCCTGGTCTTGTTCTGGTATCTCATCCTCTCTCAGGTAACAATTACAACAACTGGAGTCGTGCGATGACTATGGCATTGACGGCGAAAAATAAATTGGGTTTCATCGATGGCACCTCTGTGCGTCCTCCAATTGAGGATTTGTTGTATGGTGCTTGGATCCGCTGTAATAGCATGGCCATATCTTGGATCCTCAATTCAGTTTCTCGTGAAATTGCGGATAGTTTAATGTACTTTGCTACTGCGCATGAAATCTGGATTGATTTACGTGATCGCTTTCATCAAAGCAATGCTCCACGTATATTTCAAATTAAGAAGCTGTTAAATGATTTACAACAAGGATCGATGGATATCAGTGGGTATTATACTCGTATGAGAACTCTTTGGGATGAATTGAAGGATTTTTCAACCGATTTCTGTATGCACTTGTGGCTCAATGAAAGATTGGGTGAATTATCAAAATCAGGATTGTGTTTTACAATTTCTGATGGGATTGAATGATTCCTATGCTCAAATACGAGCTCAAATCTTGATGATGGATCCACTTCCAGTTATGTCTAAGATTTTCTCACTTGTAATACAGGAGGAGAGACAACGATCAATACATCGAGAAGCTTATGGTGGTTCTGGTTATACTAATCCACAATCTATTGCTGCAGCTTTTGTTAAAGGATCTTCATATGGTAAGGGGAACAAAAATGATAAATCAATGACTTGTTCTTATTGTCACTATACAGGACATACGGTTGACAAATGCTATCAGCTCCATGGGTAGTCATCCCAAATATAAGCAAAAGCAGAGTGAAGATCGCAATCGAGATCAAGTTCGAGCTTCCACTTCTGCCTCTACTGATGTTGTTTCAGTCTGCCATTCCAGTGACAAAGCCTCAAGTGGATTAAATGATTCACTTAGTCCTGAACATTGCAAGCAACTCATTGTCTTACTTAGTTCCCAACTCCAACTTGGATATGGCTCCAGTTCAGTTGCACAACAGCATGAGCCCTCTGTTTCTTGTTTCAGTGGTATAAATCCCTTATCCTTTGCTTTTACTTCAATTCTGAATTGTGATTGGGTGTTAGATACTGGGGCAACACACCATATATGTTGTTCTTTATCATTTTCTCTTCATATAAATCTCTTGCTTCCACTATCACACTGCCCAATAATTCTACCGCACTAGCCACACATATTGGCTCAGTTTATTTGTCTTGTGATCTTGTTCTGGAGAATGTTTTATTTGTTCCTCAATTCCACTTCAACTTGTTGTCTATTAGTTCACTCACAACTCATATCCCGTGCTCAGTCTCTTTTTCTTCCCACTCTTGTCAAATTCAGGCACTCAACGAGAACAAGATGATTGGGATGGGTAAACGAGTTGGCAATCTCTATGTGTTAACCACCTCCAGCCTGGTATCACAAGTTTCTCCATCATTATCCGCTGTTTGTAATGCTTCATTAACCCAATGTAAGCTTTGGCACTTTAGAATGGTCATCCATCTTTTTCTAGATTATCTGTCATAGGCAGTGGTTTAGATATTGGGTCCTTATGTCCAGCAAAAGAATTTAATTGTCATATTTGTCCATTATCCAAACAGAAACGTTTGTCCTTTGTCTTGAATAATTTGGTTAGTGACAATTTGTTTGATCTAGTACATCTTGATATTTGGGGTCCATTTTCTACCTTGAGTGTTGAAGGGTATATGTATTTTCTCACAATTGTGGATGATGATTCACGATTCACTTGGGTTTATTTCCTCAAAGCTAAGTCTGATGTATCCAACATATTTCCCAGCTTCTTCAAGATGATTTTCACCCAATTTGAACGTAAAATCAAGGCTGTTCGGGCAGATAATGCTCCTGAGCTAGATTTTACCAATTTCTTTCGTAACGAAGGGATTATATCTCATCACTCATGTGTTGAACGACCGCAACAGAATTCAGTTGTGGAGAGAAAACATCAGCATATACTCAATGTTGCTCGTGCTTTACTTTTTCAGTCTTGCATCCCTTTAGTCTATTGGAGTGATTGTGTTCAAACTGCTGTGTACTTGATTAATCGAACCCCTTCTCCTCGACTTTCACATAAAACTCCATTTGAACTATTGCATTCCATACCACCTTCTTATTCTCACTTGAAAGTTTTTGGTTGTTTGTGTTATGGTTCAACCCTCTTGAGCCATAGTACCAAGTTTTCAACCCGTGCCATTAAGTCTGTGTTTTTTGGGCTATCCATTGGGTTTTAAGGCATATAAACTTCTCAATCTTGATACAAATGAAGTATACATTTCTCGTGATGTGATTTTTCATGAAACCGACTTCTCTTTTCACAATGAATCTTCTTCCCATTTAACTTCTTTCTTTGATAATGTCTTGCCAACATAATTTGAATCCTCCTCCTCCCATGTTTCTACTCAACATGCCCCAGTACAATTAACTCGTTCCAACAGAATCATCAAACCTCCAAGTCATTTAGCTGACTTTCATTGTTATACCACTGCTATTTCTTCTTTTACTTGCACTGCTCACCTGATGTCTTCTACTCTCGGTGATCATCGTTTGTCCTCAGCTCACAATCTTTCGTACATGCTATATCATCTATTGTCGAACCAAATACATTCTCTCAGGCTGTTGTACAACCTGAATGGAGACAGGCCATGACTGAGGAATTGCGAGCTTTGGAATGTAATGGGACTTGGTCCATGGTGTCTTTACCACCTAACAAGCGTGTTATAGGCTGTAGGTGGGTATATAAAGAAAAATTCTTTGCTGATGGTCGTTTGGAACGTTACAAGGCAAGACTCGTAGCTAAGGGCTATACCCAACAAGAGGGTATCGATTATCTTGAGACATTCTCTACTGTCGCAAAGCTGGTAACCGTGAGAACTCTGTTAGCCTTAGCTTCCATCCGTGGCTGGTTTTTAACACAACTAGATGTAAATAATGCATTCTTGCATGGTGACTTATCTCAAGAAGTGTACATGTCATTGCCTCCGGGATATCAACGATAGGGGGAGCCATTACCTTCGAATGCAGTCTGCAAGTTGCACAAGTCTTTGTATGGTTTGAAGCAAGCCTCAAGACAATGGTTTGCCAAATTCTCTTCCATACTACTTCGTATTGGGTTTGTTCAATCTCAGGCAGATAATTCTTTGTTTATTCGTTATCGTGGAGATGTGTTTTTGGCCTTAGTGGTATATGTGGACGATATAGTTATCGCCACAAACAATGAGGCAGAGGCTGTTGATTTAAAGACATTTCTAGATAATCAATTCAAACTAAAAGATTTGGGTGACCTCAAATATTTTCTTTTGATTGAGGTAGCACGTTCATCACAAGGCATTTCTATATGTCAACGACATTATGCTCTTCAACTACTTGTTGATACAAGCCTTACTGGCTGTAAGCCACGTACTACGCCACTAGATGTAGGATTAAAACTTAGTGAAGAAGATGGTGAATTGCTATCTGATTCTTCCATTTATAGACGCCTTGTAGGTAGATTTCTTTACCTTACAGTCACTCGTCCTGACTTAGCCTACTCAGTTAACAAGCTCAGTCAATTTGTTTCAAAGCCAAGAGACACACATTTGCAAGCTATATATTCAGTACTGAAATATGTTAAAGGGACAGTAGGTCAAGGCTTGTTCTACAGCTGCTCATCTAATCTCAAACTGAGTTTGTTTTCTGATTCTGATTGGGCAGCCTGCCCTGATACAAGACGCTCAATTTCTGGCTTTTGTATTCTTCTGGGAGAGTCATTGATATCTTGGAAATCAAAGAAACAACATACTGTTTCAAGGTCATCTTCCGAAGCGGAGTATCGCTCAATGGCGAATGCAACATGTGAGGTGGTCTGGTTGCTTTCTTTGCTCAAAGATTTTCGAATACGTCATGATACTCCAGTACCTCTGTTTTGTGACAATCAGGCAGCACTCCATATTGCTTCCAATCCGGTGTTTCATGAGCGTACTAAACATATTGAAATAGATTGCCATGTGGTACGGGAAAAGTTACAGTCTGGAATCATCAAAGTGTTGTATGTGGCTTCAAGCTTACAACTTGCTGATTTGTTTACAAAGTCTCTTCTTCCCACACGGTTTCGAGAGCTCTTGTTCAAGATGGGCATTCACAATATTCATTCTCCATCTTGAGGGAGAGTATTAGAATAGTTGTTGTTACACGCTTTTATTTTAGCAGAGCAGAATACGTTTTCTTCTTTCCCATTTTACTATAAATAGGACGTCGTTGTATTCTTCGGCAATTTTTCGGTTAATATACTTGAATGTTCTTGTTTGAGTTTTCTGGAAGTTCATCATTCGTTCATGAAGAGTTCACTCGCTAATACATCCGTTCCTGCATATCTAAAATTTGGACACATTTACTTTGAAGGGAAAATGTCGCCGAGTCCCAAATAAAGGTCATGTCCCTTGACCACTTCAATAGATAAGTCGCATTGAATATTCCTAAATTGTAAATGGGGAAGCAATAAGGATGGGGAAGCAATGAGGCTAAATGCAAGTGCTGATTTAGAGATTTAGAATTTCCTCAAGGTTTTGACTCCCTTGAATCTATTGTTTCTTCGGCTTTGGAAAGAAATACTAATAAAACTTGAGCACATAGAACAAACAAGTAAAGTGATAGTGAGTTACAAAGTGGTGGAGGAATATGATGTAGAGATTTCAGAATTTCCTCAAGGTTTTTCAGAATAATTAACGGGACCAGTGAGGGAAGAAGCAGCTCATATATGACAACGACTCGGGAATCTCTTGAGAATTAGTCCGATTGATTACTAGAAATAAACTGTGTATAACGATCTTGTATCAAAATGTGTTTCACATTGTACTAAGATACCCAATAATATGGAAACAGTACACACCTGCAATATCATAGTAAAAATGGAAAATTAAACCACGAGGATAGCACCACTCTCCCATTGCAAATTAACTTTTTATTTTCTTACTAGTGAAATTTACAAAACGCTGTGTCCAAGTGAAAATAAGAAAACATCACAACTTCATTCATGCAGTCCTCAAGGGTTAACAGCATAGGTTTCAAATAATGAATTCGAAGAAACAGATCTGATATAGCTTCAACATCCAATAGTTGTTCCTAAGAAACCGGGGTACAAGCTTCATTCGGGGAGAATGCGAGGGGGTAAGGCATTCCTAACCTTCCAGTGCAGAAACTAGAAACCAGGAATTTCTCCTGGTACAGGAGCCAATTCATTGTTACCAAATGTTTCCTCATCATAGAAAGTAGCATGAACAGTTCTACCTCAAAAAAAACCGGCCTTCAAGTTCTATAAGGGCCTTCGTAGCTTGATCTGCTTTCTCAAACTGAATGAATATTCGGACAACTTCCTCTGGGGGGAAGTTTGGTTCAGTAATCTCAAATATCAAAACACGAGTCACTATACCAAATTTAGCACACTCCTCTGCGACCTCTCCTTCTAAATCATCATCCACTTCACCTGGGCCAAACCTTTTCAATGGATTACAAAAATGTAGATAAAAAATCTGAACTCATACAACCAAAAGAAACACAAATGAAAAGAGAGCGAAAATAACATAAAAAGATAATATTAAAACTCAGGCAGCGAAAACGAGTATTAGATGAGGTGAAAAGCTTGAATTCCCCCTGCCCCCTTAATCCTTCAAAATACATATAAAATACTTCACAAACATTTCAATCTAAGGGAATATTTATTTAGCTAGAGGACGAAAAAGAAATTACTTGGAACATGTATCACAAATCTTTTCTGTTATCTTGTGAGTAAGAATGAGGGGGTTAATGTTTCTGCAGCCCGAGTACTACATTGTGTGATGTTATTGTGTTACCAAACTTAAATTCATATTCTCTAAATAAATTAGTGTAATAGTGACAAGGGTCGAATCCACTGAGAACGAGGGATTTATTTTTTTCAAGCAAAATTTAAATGAAAGAGAGATTTTGGAATATGAATTTAATAAAATACTAAACTAAATTTATCGAAGAAAAGAAAACAATAAATTTAAATGGCAATTACCCAACTAGAATAAAGTGAAGAATTTAATATGAGAAAGATCTGATTCCAAGGAGTTCTACTATTTAATTATGTCACTGTTCATCGGCAAACAAATAATTTATTCAAGTTGTTTCAAGCAATTAACCATAGGAATTATAGGGATAGCCGCTAAAATTCTTGTATTTTCCTAAATTAATTGACCGAACAGCAGCATCCCGTCAAAACTTATCAATAACTAACTAGGCACGATAACGTTCCATATTAATTAAAAATAGCATTTTCGTTTTATGAAAATAGTTAATCCTGAAATCTAACAACCGAGATAGCTGCAATTGATAGATACAGTTTTATCGATTTATTTAGATTAAATATATTATGATAGCACAACACATCTAATCTATGCTACTCGTGTACCAATCGTTAATTACAATTACGGATAACTGAATTCATGGTTAACAATAGAAGTATATATACCGAATTAAATTGTCAGATTAACCAATATACAACTTTCATATAATTAAATATAAATTAACAAATACTTGAACAAAATACGAATATTAAATTGAAGCACAAAAAGCTCACAATGATAAACTGAAATAGTAAAAATATTCCCTGAATCAAAATTAAAACATATCCTAAAGGTGTGGAGAGAGTTGGAGAGAAAATCCTTGCGCCTTTCTTTTGCTCTTCACATGAGTTCTTTGTGGATGGACTCTTTTTTTTTTCTCTTTTTTTCTTTCTTGCCACCTCCTTGTACTCGTGAATTAGGTTGAAAAGAAAAAGGAAAGTCTTCTTATTTTTGGGTCCAAAAGAATATAAAAGCCCAAATATCTAAAATTAAACCCAATCATTAAAAAAAAAGATATAAAAAACTCTATCATTTATTTCTTCCTTGATATAAAAATTCCTTATTTCTCACTAAGCAGTAGAGGAGCTGTCACAAGGCGTGATCACGCCTTATCCAAAAACTACTTCTGAATTTTTCTGTTCAAGTCTTCCACTAAGATCATATCGGCAACTTTAATTATGATATAAAATCACTATTTTAGCCCAAATTTATCGCATAAACAGAAAACTTTGTCCTACAATAAAATCACACAAAAATGTGTCAATTAAGCACGTTGAAAGTGATAACAATGAGAGATATGACAACAAAAAATGTCAATTAAGTACGTTGAAAGTGGTAACAATGAGAGATATGAGCCTATCAACACATTTATAGGAAGTGATCATCGTAAATAATTAAATAAATTCACCAGAGGATAACAATATTGCCAGCTGGCTGCATGTGAAAGAAGGTATGTTGTGTCATCTAACATGGGGGTATCTCTTCTTCGGTACGTAAAAAGTATGTTTTCTGTTCATTTATTTGTTCTACTTTCAAGACTTAAATTTAAAGATACAGGTCAAACTCATTTTCAGTCTACCACCAAAAATTGTTTGTACAATGCATTAAAGTAGTCGAGAAGGGGATAGGATGTTTACGTGAAAACCAGAGATATCAGTCACTTCACATTGTTGGGAAGATTACAATTTACAATCCATTCAATGTCCACATATAATCGGTGTCAGAAGGCCCTCCCTAAATGTCTGAAAGACAAAAAGAATAAGCAAACCTTCTCCAATCCTCATTTCCATTGGAATCTAGTGAGATCAATCATTTGAACACATAGGTTGATAACTCAATACATAATACAAACTGATACCCCATGGATGAGCCCATTACTCCTGGCCCATCCCTAGCCCAAATGGAAGATAGGCTCAGCAAGGGCCCAGATATTCTCTAATAAATACAATGGTTTGAGTGTTAATTCATTCGGTCACTATATCGTTTTCAGCAGCACGTTTAGCTGCTCCCCTCATATATTCTCAGTCTCTGACTTGAGCGTCGGAGGGGCTACGCCAGGACACCCTCTTGGCCCTCTCATAACGATCTTATTTGTGATTTCAGGCTCTGGATAATTTCAAAACCTGCGTCTGGACTAGTGACACTTGCTGGAATCGGACCCTAAATTTCCCGTGAGTATCACAAACCAATTACACTATCTCTTATTCGGGCTAATATAGGTAGCTGCTCAATAAACAATAGACTAAAGATTCAACCAACGTGACATTATTTCGGTAACACTAGCAAAAAAGCAAATTCATCTCTGAATTACATGTTCAACTAAGCTACACAAAAAATAAACTAAGCTAGTAACTACAAGAATCATAATTCACGAAATCAATGTGTAGGCGTGAAGCGAACATCACGACTGACATTCCCAGGGATCTAATCACCGACAAGATCCAAAAAGCAAAACAAAACAGAGAGAATAATAGATAATTCGAAATGCAAACCATGTTTCTGAGAAGTACAACCCTCGTGGGAAGCTCATTGAAATTTACACTCTTGACCTTCTTACTGGACTCACTCGCTTTCACAATCACACCGGCCCTCTTATCCGTCTTCTTTGCCGCCAGAGGAGTCGTAATGCCCTGCTCTTGCTTACCCAAACCTTGCCCTTCCTTCCATCCCCTCGTTTTCATCATCCTCTGGGCCGCCGTCATTTTACCTTCAGCTCCCAATCCCAAACCCTCGCTTTTCGACTTCCCAATGCTAAACCCTTCGGCCGCATTGTTTCCGGAAGCATGTGGGGATGGCTTTCTCGGCACACCTCCAGCACTGCCGCTCATCGCCGCCCTCCTCCGCCACGCTTCCGCTCCTGATATATTCTGATCGCGCTCCCTGTCGCGATCTTTTTCCCTCGTTTCTTTCTCTTCCCTTTCCCTCTCTCTCTGCTCTCTCTCCAATTCTCTCCGTACCTCGGCCTCAGCTTGCTTTCGCTTCCGCTCCCAGAGATAGTCCTCGTAGTCGTTTGGCTGTGAAGGGTCGTATTCTTCAATTACGGAGCTGGTGACTCCAACAAGGCTGGCCTGAAACGATGCAGTGCTGGGGTCAGTGGCATGCTGAGTTGCGGCGGTGGATCTAGTGGGATGGGTTGGTTTGGGTTTCAGGGGTTGGACACGCAGGATGGTCTGAGGAGAAGCGAAGGGTGGTGGTGCCATCTTAGCACTGCCGGGACCAGACATTGAAGGTGGAGCTATAGTCAAACGTAGAGGACGACGAGGGTAGGTCGCCGTATAATCCGCCAAGCATTTTGTACATAAAACCCGAAGCATATCTGGCAATGACAAAGACATGCATAAAAAGAAAATTAGGGTAAAATCAAAGATCAAAATAAAACACAATTTTTTTTAGACAAATCTGTTTTTACTTAAATATATTATTATTATTATTATTATTATCACAAAATACATATTTTTCATTTAAATAATTTATAAAATAATTTTATTTTTTATATCAAATTTATTATTTAACATCAGCTTATATTATAAAAATATATATTGATCAAACAATCAAACAAAAATTGGACAATCTAATTTCTTCACCAACCATACGATCCATTGCTGCCTGTGGCTGAATTAGGGTTTCTTTCTTCTTTTTTTCGACTGATTTCCGGGTCCAGTTTTAGATGTTTTATTCAGTCGAGATTGTTGCCCCAAGAGTGCCTGGGTGTATGTATTAGGGTTTTTTACTCCACAGATCCGAGTCTGTGTAAGCTTCGGTCATCAATCTGTGAAATTCACCATGTTTTGGCATACGGCTGGCATTTCCGCTACATCTCCAGTAAGTGACCGTCAACTATTGTTTCCTCATGGAATTTCGCTAGTATTTGTATTTGTTTTCTTGGCATGCTTTTTTTTGGTCATTTGATTTTATCATCTGGTAACCTTGCGACTCTTGAAGTTGTTCGAATTCTCATGGTTGGTGAAGAGTGTGGTTCTTGGTAGTGTCCTAGACCGTTGTCTTTAGGATTTCACATTCTGCTCACCAATGGGCGTGGCATAAACTTTGTATTGATCTTCTTGCCAATGCTGCGGAATTCCTTATGCTTGAGGCAGACGTGATGGGTTTTGTTAGTGGGATGAACTCTTGCTGCATTTGCCGGGACCAACTTATTGTAGCCCTAGCATACCCTCTTGTCGCATTATTAAAACCATCTATTCTTAAAAATAAAAGGTTACTATTTTCATAGAAGTGGTTCAGAATCCGCATCTCAGGAAAGTTTTTTTTTTTGTGAGCAGACAATACTGCATTTTTTTAATTTTATAAAAAAGTGAATTTGGAAACTTCAGGTTATCTCATTTCCAGTTTAACTGGTTAGTAGAGCATTGCTGCATGCTAGTGTAGACCATCTTGTGATATGTTAGTCTGAAGCATTAAGATGATTCATATAATGGTGGCCGCATGTTCAATAATAAATTCATCTAACGGTTCCTTTAAATGTAGTAAGGGATGCTTTAGTTTTTGAGAAACTATAAATGTGGGTATATTCTGGTTCCTAGTCTTGAGAATACACTTAGTGTTCATTGAATTTGATCTTACAACGACTCAAACCCTTTTATTTTCTAATGATTGACACATGTTATGTGTTGTTTATGAAATCAATATAATTAATTTTGATTTGTACTATATTGAGAATCAAGAGAACATGTTTGTTTGTATAATGATTGTCTTCCATTGGTTTAATTTGCAATGATTTGTTATGATGCCAAGCCCTTTGTTGTGAGAAAAGTCAATCCTTCCATTGATAGTGTAAATTTCAGGTGGAAACCATTTTAGACAAAGAAAAATTTACATTGGAGGAGTTATTGGATGAGGATGAAATAATTCAAGAATGCAAAGCTCTCAATGGCCGTCTTATCAATTTGTAAGCTCTTGTTCACTCAGGCTGATATGTGGGCATTAAAGGAAGCGGATTTGATTTACACGACTTCAGGCAGATAAAATCTAAAAAAAATTATTTCCATCTTCATTTTTTAGTATACCCATGCTTTGTTTGCTGAGTGAACAACTAGAAAGAATTATTATCATCTTCATTTTTCAGTATATCCGTGCTTTGTTGCATTGTTATTAGAATCGTATTGTACACTAACGTACATAAATATTGTAGATGCTAGGTGCAAGGCAAGGCACGTGCCTTCTTAAAGTGAAGCATCCTTAGGAATAATTTTATAAAATTTAAATACCATAAGAAAATTTCCGTACATATAATTGTCATTTTTATATTAGCAAAATTGTATAAGTATCATCTTGCAAGCCATCTTGATTTTACCATCATGACATTTGGGCACACATAAAAGGCTTCTTGAACATTTAAAGCGCATCAAAGTTGGGGATTTACAAGTTAAAGTGTGCACTTTATCTATGGGACGAGCGTTGGCTGAGGTCGAGGCACAAAGGCTGAGGCTTGAGTGGGCATGTACCTTGTCGGGTTTTGATAAATATGCTTTGTTGCAACAACTAACTATTAATTTTGTTTGAAGTGGTTTATTAATTTGTAGATCATATTTAAGCTAAAAGTTCATCGTGGTGTAAATAAAGCTCGTGTTTTTTCATCTTGAGGCCTATTTTTGGAATTGTTTTATTTGAACTTTTGATGGCCACTAAGTAGAAATAACCTCATCATTGACTTTTAAGATCGATTAGAAACTTTGGAAATTAGATGTGAACATAAGTTAATTCTGGAGAGATGATAATCATAATTATCAAATAGAAACTTTTAAGCTTGTATCATAATTATGTTTGAATAGTAAATTGGATGTGTGAGATGATAATTTTCTTTGAAATTTTGTAAATAAAAGGATTGAGTAGGTAGTAAAATTGTTTTGTCAATTTTTCTTTGAGTTGAGCTGAGAGCACATGTAAACAAGGTCACAGTACCTTAGATTTTGAGAGGCCAAGTACTTGGATGCTTTTTACATGGCATAGAAAAAAATTCATGTCAAAATTTCTTGCAGCTTGCGGGAACGAGCTCAAATTTAGCAACTCCTTCAATACATTGTGGAAGATGAACCAGAGGAATCTGAGAAAGAGCGAACATTCAAGTGAGTTTGTGTGGTAGAAGTATCGAGGTGTCCTACAGTGACAGTCCCTAGTGATATCATTTGAACAGAATGGAAGTGTGTTTCGAACTAGAAGTTTGATGAAAGATCTTTCTCGTTTGTTCTTGAAGGCTTCCTTTCATTGCTTGTGAGATTTTTACATGTGAAGTTGATATAATACTCAAAGCTTTGGTAGAGGATGAGGAGGTATGAAGAAGTAAAAATGATACAATTAGCTGATCACTTAATTTTGAATTTCTATTGTTAGCTTTACTTTTGGTTGACAGTTGATGGACCTGCTGTTCTCTTTCTTGGATCATGATCGCTCCCACGGTACATCATTGGCTGGTTATTTCAGCAAGGTATGATCGTTGCTTCCTTGGTAAGAATTGTGACTGAAGCTTTGATATCCTGCCTACTATTTTATTATTCCAAGCTTATCTTCAAAAAGATAAAGAGGTCAAATGAAATTGTTGGCGTATGTGTATAAAGCACTTTTATTTTATATCATTTTTTGTATGAACAATGTTATGAGTCAAATCTGTTTATTTCCTAATTGACTGCTCGTTGCAGACTTGCAGTGTCTCCCTTTTCTTTTGTTGTTTCAAATAGATTTAATTCTAGATGATACATATTGCTTCTTGCAATTTTGATTTGTTCATAGGTATGTATAATCAATATCAGGGCCTTCTGGTAGTGGTGAAGTTTTTGCTGTGTTGTTTGTGGTTTTTGTTTGCACTCATAATAGAAAGAGTCTCTTTTTTTATAAATAGATAAATAGATGCTTGTTTGGGAGTTAAAGTTACTTCTGAAGAGAGACAAAAGTAAGTTTAGGAAAAAAGTTAAAAACAAAATTTATCATCGAAATTACTGAAAAGAGAATCCATATGCATTTTTTATGCATTTTTAATTAATAAAATATAATTTATATTGCAGTTAAAAATCAATATTATAAAATGTATATTAATAACCTGAAAATAGAAATATAATAAAATAAAGAATATGCACCAATAGGCATTTATAAAATGTATTAAATTAAAGATAATTTTGAATTTCACAAAAGAACAATATAAGTTTATAATGATGTTGAAGAAATGGATGTAGAATAATGGCAATATGGTAAAAAGATAGAAATGTTTGTCAAGAAAGGGTAAAAAAGAGATATTTGTTAGTCAAACAATAAACAGAAAAGTCCAGAAATAGCAACGGAGGGGCGGTTGCACATAAATAGGACCATGTACTCGTTTCTCTTTTTTGGGGAAATAAAAACAGAAACAGTGTTTTCTGGTCTCCCGAACAAGACCATTGTTACATTACAATTATTTTGACCTTGTAAATAAGTTCCTTGCTTGAGTTTTACCATATGTTGGAAGTTCTTCACTAAATTATATCTTTAATTTTTGTTTGGTGATTGATTCTCATATTCACACATGCTAGGTTGTTGTTTGCCTCCTGCTGCGAAAGACAACTCCTCTAATGAATTATATTCGAGTAAGTTGACATGTATATCAGTTGGCAGTTATCCATTTTTTTCAGCTGACTAGATGTCTGCTTATTGTAACTTGCATGTTCTCAATGCTGGGTCTCCAGACGTCAACTTAGTATTTTTTTTGTACTCAAACTTAATAAAAATATGGGCATCTCCGTAGTTTCAGGCATTTGCTTTTGAACTCCTCCATATAAATGGGTGGTGTACCATTTGTTTGGCATTGTCGGTTGAAGGACTAGGATTTATTATTCTTATGATGAAAGGTAGAAAAGTTAATTTTTTTTTGATGTTCAAGCGATTTGAGTATTTGGGGCCGTTTTGTTCGTTGAATCTATATTTGTCTTACTGCCTGCTCTGTTATACCTGGTATTTTAATTATCCAGGAACTTATACGTTCTCGTGCTTGGCAGGCTCATCAAAATATCATTAACAAACTTGTAGACCTAATTGGAATTACGTCTATAATGGAGGTTTCTTGTTCACCCTCTCTCATTTGAGTTATGTTTGATAAAACTCCTAATAGAATTGTTGTTCAACATGTTTTGATTCGCCTGTTTGCTGCTGATGAACATATTTATACCAACTATTCGGGCTCTATTCAATGGTTGGAATCTGTGAATGTGCTGGAAATGATTGTGAATAAATTCAGTTCATCTGTAAGTTTCAGGAAGTGTATGTGATCTTGCATAGCCTTGCTATTTTGTTATCCGTCAGCCTTAGAGAGTGTCTAGTGTGTTGGACCAAGACAATGAGATATAAAACTGTTCAAATAGTGTAAAGCCTCCTACATTAAAAGTTTATATTAGGAGATTCAAGAAAGGTAGATAGAGGGTGAGATTGTGTACTTGTAATGGGAGGGAATAAATAAGGGGTGACTTGGTTATATTATGGCTGGAGTTTATAAGTTTAGTATTGCTAGGGACGGAGAAGACTATATTCTGTATTTCTGTTACAATACTGGTCTTGCTCTTGGGGCCGTCTGCCCGTCTTCGTGGGATAGAGTTGGTCATTATCTTGTAAAATGTTCACTGTTTTAGTTAATATGCATTTCTATTGTGATATTAGCTTTGAATCCATCTTTGTTATGTCCATAAATTGTTTGTTTGATTCGAAAGCCATAACACATCCTTTATGACCTTTGGCTTTCATGAACGAGAGATTTGGACTATGGCGTTTTTTTAAAGATTGTTGTTGCCTTTGTAAGTTTGCCGTGTTAGGGCCAACCTTCAGTCACCAGACTCTGAAGCCAACTGCAGATGCTACCAAGGTTCTTACCGAAGTTGCATTTCCTTTTCTAACTTTTTATTGTGCTAAAATAAGTTGCCCGAGGAATGATATGTGAAAATGATTTTGTTTTTTTTTTGTAGCTTAAAGTCTGCAAACCTGTTGAGAGCTCATCTATTTATTGCTTTATTCATAGCAGTTGGAATGGTGCATTTTCAGCATCTCTGTTTTTTTTAAATCTCTTGTGGGTGCTATCTTTACTTGCAGGACTGCCCTGAAGTGCATGCTAATGCTGCTGAAACACTTTGTGCAATAATTAGATTTGCTCCCCCAGTACTAGCTTCAAAAATTGCCAGTCCAAGGTTTCTATGCTATTTTTTTCCATTGCAATCCTTTACCACCTTTTCTTACCTTGCCTGAAAGCTTGCTGCTGTCACAGTTTTGTTGGAAGATTGTTTCACCATGCCTTGGAGCGCTCGAAACCAAAATCAGTTTTGGTTAGCTCGTTGTCAGTCTGTATATCTTTGTTAGAACCCAAGAGGTTGGCTTCTGGAATGTATTACATGTATAACCATCAGATGACTCATGGATCTGGAATTTCTTCCGATCCTGAAACTGTTGAAGGCATACTGGAGAACCTAGGTATGGTTACTTGAGAGTTATATTCTATGATTAAATGCTTCAACGCTGCTAGAAGTGCACCACAGTATTCATTACTTGGAAGATAATTAGCTGAAGGTTTGGAACAACAATCTCAGTCGCTTACCTTAATAATAATAATGTGTCTGTTGTTGTTTATTGAGTATTAAGAAAATCAAACTTTGCCTGAATAATTGTGAATACTTCATGTTTGATCCTTTAACATATACGTTAGTTTACTATAATTGTGAAGACCTCATTAATGAATCTTCTTTTTTGGATGAACAATCCAATTTCCTATTCAGCATTGAGTTTTAATTTGTGTACTACTTAAGTGATATGATTGTTTTTTATTTTTGTGTGAGAAACCTCTTACTTGGATGGCCAAAACATTTTCACAATTTCCTGACCAACAATTCCAATTTTGACAAAGTGCTTCTAATTTGGAGATAGAAGTGGAAAGAGAATGAATATTGATGAGAGAACAAGAACATCAAAGAAATGCGAAACAAACATAAATGGAAAAATCAAAAACGTGCAACTAAATTTACTATTGTTGAATCAAGCATGCGAAAATGTGTTTCAACAAGACAATCGTTTGTGGCCATCAAATATTACTGATGGTGTCACAATCATACAGTTAATTGGTTTGTCTGTCAGGTGATCTGCTCAAACTTTTGGATGTTTCATCCGAAGATGACCATGTGTTGTTAACTACGCATGGAAAATTGCAGTCACCTCTAGGAAAGCATCGCTTAAAGGTATCGTTTATTTTGAAAAAGGATGCAGGCGTTTATATTGTTGTGAGATTTTTTTTTGGTTGTGTATTGACTGATGTTTTTGTTCAGTAATTTATTGAGTATTTCCTATTCTATTATATGCTTGCATCTGAGAAGACAACTGTTATGTTTCCCTATAAGTGCTTCTTACATAAGGCAATAATGGTTTACTTTTTTTTATATGCTTCACGGTACTTCAGTTCCTCTCTATAATCCCCCACTTTTGACATTTGAAATTATATCTGCAAGAAAAATTGATCTTCTCTGTGGCACTAAATCTAATCTTGAGCTATGATGTGTATGTCAGATTATTGAGTTCATCTCAGTCTTGGTGGCTGTTAGTAGTGAAGTTGCAGAAAAAGAATTTATCCCCCTAGGTGCTGTGAAACACGTTTTTGAAATGTTTTTTGAGTAAGTTCTTCCCACCCAAAATATTGAAAATACTTGTAAACTTGGTGAACAAATTTGGAGTACTCTAAATTGCATTTCATTTGGTTGTAGGTATCCATACAATAATTTTTTACATCATTATGTAGAACGCATTGTAGTCACTTGCTTGGAGAGCAAGAATCCTTGGTTTGTTGAACATATTCTTCGTGATTGTAATGTTAGTGGGAAGATCCTTGAAGCAGAGAAGAACTTGACTTGGCCGTTGATGTAAACAAGGTAGGCTTTCATTTGAAACTTTCTTGCTTATGACATGCTGTCACATAATGTACCTACCATTTTCTTAAATTTTCGTTTGCCTAGGATTTACATTTACTATAATCTTTTTTATTGAATGTGTCGTGCAGACAACTATCCCGGCCGAGGGTAGAACACCACCCAGGATAGGGAATATTGGGCACCTCACTCGTATTGCTAACAAGCTTGTTCAGTTAGGGAACGACAACAGAGAGATTCAGTGACTTATGCAGGTTTTTTGAGTGTTATATTTCCAACAGTGTTGTCATTTTTAAATGTCTTTATTAAGGGATTGAAGTTATATTTGTTATTGATTTGAGCAAGGCTTTGTCTTTCTTTTTTGTTAATATGGAGATCACTTGTCCGCAAGCGGTAATTAAATGCTTTTAATTAATGAATATACTATTTTTTCCTATTAAAAAAAACAGTGTTGTCATTTTTCATAGTTAACCCATGTCACCTGCATGCAGCCTTCATTCCCCAGGAAAACATCATGTTTGACTTGGTTGAACTTAGGGTAATGTTGATGTTGGTTGAATTTGTGAAGTATTTATTTTATTGTATTGGGCCTGTATTTTATTGCATTTGTGTGAGGTGGTATAATGTTTTGCTTGTAGCATTTTAAATTTATAACATCTGTAACATTTCATTTCCTTTTTCTTTTTTATTGCAAGAAAACAGTGATTGGATTGACTGGAAAACTAGTGTGCTTCTTAATTGCAATGCCGTTGAAAACGTCTTCCAATGGACGTGCGGGTGAGTGCAATTGAATGGTGTTCTGCATCTGAACATACCATCTTTCTCCATTATGCATTCATGCTTTGCGATTCCCACTTTTGTTTTTATTAGTTATTATTATTTTTGTAATCACAACCTTATCAATGCTAATTCCTATTATGGAACCAAACATAATGGGCCCAAGTCCGCAAGCCCTTGGAAGTTGTAAGTATCTAGAAATGGGGAGAATATATAAATGTGAGCGGGGAAAGTGGATTTGGCTTTAAGTAAACATCCTTTCTTAAAAAAGGAGTCATCTCCCTGATTTACTGATTTGGGTGGTGTATTTTATGACCTGGGCCCTCAGTATGTGGTTTTTATTGTCGATGGAGAGGGTTTGAATCTGTGTAGGCCTGCTGGAAGCCTTATTTGGGTAATAGTGGACAGAGTGCAGGATGCCGTGGTAATTCAAACTCTGCAGATAATAGAATGGAACTGCTTGTTGATAACATTAACACAATTAAAGTTCTGCCAGGAGATATTTAATTACAAGGGGAATTGATGGTGGGTTGAGAATCAAATCAGGAGCATGTGTAACAAAGTTAAACAACATATTGTTGGAATTGAAGAGGGTGAACTCATGTCTGGATTTTTTTGGGCCAAATGATGGTTGTTTGTGGCCAGAGTGGGAGGAAATGAAATGGGTATGACTTCTTGCTGACTCAGGCAACTTGTAATACAAGGATTTCTATGGTAGCGAAATGCCCATCACGTGGTTCGTACAATGAATCAGGAGACACTCATAAATCTGCCAACTATCCGGATGAAATTCCTGGTGAACAGGCTTGAGGTGCTACTGCATCAGCTGTCGGGGACACAGTTTTTTAGAATAGATTGGGGCATGTTGTTATGGATTCCGTTGTCGTGAAATTGAGGCGGAATGTTATGGATCTGCGTGAATTTGATAGACTGGTTAAAAAGATGTCTGAAGCTTGTAGAGGCCAAGTGATGCTATCAAAGTATTGGCACAAAGGGGGATTGCTTCTATGTTGCAATTCGAAGGGCCATTTGCTGGACATATATTAGCAAAACATATGCATAAGTAAATACGGTAGTGGTGAAGTTTGGTAGGGTGTTTTGCATGGCGAGTGATGGCGATTTTGGATGTAGCTGGAGTTGGAGGATATAATGTGTACCAGTACAGGATCCGGAGATATGCTATATATGCTATATAGGGTTGTATCTGCAACTTTAATTTGGTGAAGTGAGAGAATTTTTTGAAATGTTTTCCCTCTCTCCCCCCCTTCGTTCAGCCTGGCCCCTACTTTGGTCTAGTAGTAGTTTTCCTTCCTGAGACAAATCGCTCACCTCGGTAACCTTGTCACCGGCGCCGGCCGCCGACGATTAATCCTTTCAAAAAAAAAAAATCAAGATTCTCTGCGTTACTTTTGTTCGCCTCATTTCTTGGGCTTTCAGTCAATTTCTTTTTATTCAAGATCGTCGGGATAAGATCGGAATGGTCTGAAGCTTTATCTTCATTTCGAGTAGTTGTTGGGATCAATATCGAAGATGTATATCAGGAACAGTAAGCAATCTCCCATTGAGCCTCAGGTGATTAGGTCAGGTTGTAGAGATGAAGCGATTAGGATTGAACAAAAAGTGTTCACGATGAGATTGGTGAATGGAGGAGGATCGATTTGGTGGTCCGAAAAAACAAGGAACTCGTGTTACATGCTGGACTTCAGTCGAGAGGAAGCCCACTGGATTCAACTAAGATTCATAGACGCTATTAAATCCTCTCAGTTGGAAAAATCTTTCTTTAGACTACGAGGTAGGAATGCGGTGTTCACGATTCAGATTTTCTCGAACAAGCGCGGAAGATTTCTGGAACTATCTAAATACAGCCAACATGGCAGGAAGTTTTCCACTATTGTGCCCAGTGGGTTCAAGTATGGGGGATGGAGAAAGATCGCTATTATTTTGGGGAAGCTGAGAACGGGATTTTACAACAGAGACAGCTATAAAAGGGTTCTTGGTACAAACGAAAAGAGAATCGGGAGAGACAAGTATGTAGGAAGAATGGCTCAGTTGGATCAGCGCCAACAGGGGAAGTTTATTGATGAAAGATCAAGTCCAAACGCAGGTAGAAAGTGGGAAGATGCTCTTATAGTTACCAAAAGAAAGGTTAACATTCCATGGGGAGATATAGAAGAGGTTCTTGGGAATGCAACTAATGTGAAGGTTATTTTATTCCCGTTCGAAGCAAATAGAGCTGTATGGTGGCCTTCCAATACAGCTGAGTTTTCCTTTTATCTGAAGTTGAAAAGAGGTTTCTTTGACAGAGGAATTTCGCTGGAATTTGAGGGATGGAGGAAAGATATTAATTCACCTTACATCAATGAGAAATGCTGCAATAGCTGGATTAGCATCTATGGGTTACCATGGAATCTATGGAGGCCGGAAATCTTCAAAATTATTGGGGAAAAATGCGGTGGATTGATGGAAATCAGTGAGGAAACCTTATCAGCTAGGGTGCTTGATGCAGCTAGAATAAAGGTGAAAGGTATTGAAGGAGGGTTCATTCAGAGCAGAATGCAGATAACACTACAAGGGGAAATGACAGAAATAAGTCTAAGGGTGGAAACCTTTGACCCAATAGCTTATCATAGGTATGCAAAGCTTACATATGCTCAAGTAGTAGTGAATGGAAAGAGAACAGTGGCAGGGTGGGGGAACAACAATATACGCAGGGTACAATCACTGGAACAAGGTATCAGAGGAGGTCAAGGGCAAGGGAATCATCACAAAAATTGTGAACCAGTTCAACCAGCAGTCAAAGAACCGATAGTTATGCACAATGAGAAGGGTAAGACAGTTGAGCAGAGGGAAGAAAGAATGGATGCTGCAATTAGGGAGGAAAACAAAGGCTCACCATCAAACAGGAACGTTGAACCATGCTCTAGTGATAGCAACAAGGTCATCAAAATTCTTTCCCGAGTCGCTCCTAAAGAACATAACATGTTCCAGAATGGGCAGGTCAGTTCTATGAATTTGTCGCCGATAAAGGGGCAGCAGAGTGAAGAGGGAGGTGTAATCACTAAAAAGTCGTCGCCTAAGGTTGTGAAAACGTATTATAGGAGAACAAAGAGAAATCAACCTGAGAATGAGCATCAACTCCGTACCCAGGATATTCACATCCATGGTATCAACAGTCCTACAAAGTTCTTATGCGAATTGGATGGTAGAAAAGTGAAAGATCTTGATGGTTCAATAGAGGATCTCTGGGAGCCCGAGTTGTTATTCTCAGAAACGGACAGCCAGCTATCGCTTCATTCGGAGAAAACTGTTGCAACAGAAGCTGATTATCAGGATTTGGCTGAATTATTCTCACCAAAGAATAAGAATGCGGTCTCCAACATTCAACAAAAAACGGTAAACACAAGCTCTGAGGGGGGACATGTATTTTCTGGATTTCAATCTTCTTTAATTAATCATTCTTTCAAACTTCATTGTATCCTTCCATCCTCCTTCAATGTCTTGGGATTGTCTAGTGGTCTATTAGGAGGGGGGTCACATAAATTCGATGACAAGTCGGGAGTTGACGAGGAAAAATTCTATGGGCCTGCGAAGGCGAGTAGCCTTAAGCCGGGTTTGGAAGAGGGAGCCAAAGACAGTGACGTAAGTTGTGGGAAAGGGATTAACAAGCCAATTGGTAACTTGAGCAGAGAATTTCAAAGGCTAGTCGGTGGCATGACCTATGAGAGAGGATCAACATCCAAGGGAGACAGGGTTACATTATGAAAATAGTATCATGGAATATTCGTGGTGGAGGAGCAGCAGCTAGGAGAGAAGTAATCAGGAGTGTGTTACGCACGGAAAAACCAGATATTGTAGTGATATTGGAAACTAAAAGAGATAGGGTGGTTGGAAATTTGTGGCTAGTATTTGGAAATCGAGATTTGTTGAATGGGTTTGTTTACCATCAGTGGGAGCAGCAGGGGGAATTCTCATAATGTGGGATCCTAGAATTGTGGCAGTGGTTGAAAATATGATTGGAGAATTCTCTGTCTCCATTCAAATACAGGGAAATGAGGATATCAAATGGTGGTTCTCGGCAATTTACGGGCCTGTTAAGCCAAGAGAGAGGGAAAATTTCTGGGATGAACTAGCAGGGTTGAATTCGATATGTGGGGATAAATGGTGTTTGGGTGGAGATTTCAATGTGGTAAGGAACATGGGTGAGAAACTGAATAGCCACTCAATGACCACGAGTATGAGATGCTTTGATAGATTGATAGAGGAAATGCAACTAATCGATCCACCACTGTTGAATGCAAAATACACTTGGTCCAATTTTAGAGCGAATCCGATTTGTTGTCGCCTTGACAGATTTCTCATTACAAAGGGATGGAAAGATTTATTCCCTAATTACAGACAACGGGTTCTACCAAGGATCACTTCTGACCACAGCCCTGTTTTGTTTGATACAAATATAATGCGCTGGGGACCTACACCGTTTAGGTTCGAAAATGTTTGGTTGAAACACCCAAAGTTTAAAGAATTGGTTAAGGATTGGTGGAATGCTGGATTATGTATAGGATGGGAGGGGTTTAAATTCATGAATAAATTAAAGAAGATCAAAGCGGAGGTATCCACTTGGAATAAAGATGTTTTTGGTGATGTGGAGAATAAAATAAAGGAACTGACCAGGGACATACAAAAGATGGACGTTCTAGAGGATTCGGGGAGTGGCTCTCAATCCATTAAAGAGGAGAGAATCAGGTTAAGAAGCGAGTTGGAACAGGTTATGCTGAGAAAAGCTCAAATACAATCTCAAAAAAGAAGAATCAATTGGATGAGGGCAGGTGACCATAATTCGAAGTTTTTCCATTCTCTGCTCACTAACAGAAGAAATAAGGCTTTGATTGATATTGTGGAGTTGGAGGATGGATCGAGAGTAACTGAGCCAAGAATTATTGAACAGGAAATTATGGGTTTTTATAGGAGATTGTATACTAAAAAGGAAGGGGGACAGAATATAGTTGAGGAAGATGGGGATGAACTAAGGGGCTGGATTGGTGTGTGCTAGATAGAAGTCATGCAGATGAGTTGGAGTCACCTTTTACCGAGGAAGAGATTAAAAAGGCGGTCTTTGACAGTGATGGGTCTAAGGCTCCGGGTCCGGATGGGTTCACGATGGCATTTTACCAACATAACTGGGAAACGGTAAAAGAGGAACTAATTAGGGTGTTCGATGAGTTTTTCAACAGTGGAATTGTGAATGGAGTGACAAACGAAACATACATATGTCTAATACCCAAGAAAAAGGATGCCATGAGAATTAGGGATTTCAGACCTATTAGCTTGATCACGAGTTTATATAAAATCTTGTCGAAGGTCTTGACAAACAGATTGAAAAGAGTTATCAGCTATACGGTTGCAGAGAATCAGTGTGCGTTCATCAAAGGAAGGCAAATTTTGGATTGTTGTCTTATTGCCAATGAAGTTGTGGAGTTTCATCGAAAAACTAAGAAGAGGGGATGGGTATTCAAAGTGGATTTGGAAAAGGCTTATGATAATGTCGATTGGCAATTTCTTGACTTGGTATTGAAGAATAAAGGTTTCGGTTTGAGATGGAGGAAGTGGATGTTGGGTTGTGTTTCGAATGTTTCCTACTCGATTTGTATTAATGGACGGCCGATGGGCAAGTTCAGAGGAGAGAGAGGATTGAGACAAGGTGATCCACTATCACCATTTCTTTTTAACTTAATAGTTGATGTCATGGGAAGAATGGTTGAGAAAGCAAAGGCTGATGAATTAATTCAAGGGCTTGAGGTGGGGAGATTTAAGGAAAAAATCTCTCATCTACAATTTGCTGATGATACAATTTTTTTCGCACAATCTAACAATCACCTGCTGCAAGTTGTAGACATCATTAAAAGGTTTGGGAGATTGTCGGGCCTGAAGATTAATCTGGACAAAAGTTTGGTGGTTGGATTATTTTTGACTGATGAGGAGACTGATGATATGGCAGTGAACATTGGGTGTAGCAAAGGTAATTTTCCGATTAATTACTTAGGATTTCCCTTGGGTGGGAATCCTTTGTCTATGGAATTCTGGGAACCAGTTCTATCCAATATGGCCAAAAAGCTAGCAAGCTGGAAAAAATCTTTTTTATCAAGAGGGGGTAGACTTACACTAATCAAGGCCGTTCTAAGTGCATTGCCTTCATACTTTATGTCGGTTTTCAAAGTGCCGAACAAAGTGGGGAATATTATGGAACGATTGATGCGGTACTTCTTGTGGGATGGGGCTGATGGTGAGAAACACTGCCATGTAGTAGGATGGGACCAAGTCTGCAAACCTATGGACAGTGGGGGCTTGGGGTTGGGAAATATCCGATTAAGGAATTTAGCTCTACTCGGTAAATGGTGGTGGAGAGGGTCATTGAACACGGAGAGTATGTGGAAGAAAGTCATTAAAAGCTTGTATGGTATTCAAGGTAATGGTTGGGATTTGGGATTGGCAAGGTGCTCGACTTACAGAAGTCCATGGAAGGGTATTTCAAGAGCATTCCCGGCTTTTCATCGAATGGTGAGGGGAGAGCTTAGAGGAGGTAATCTTATTAGGTTTTGGGAGGATTAGTGGGTGGGGGGTTCTCCGTTTTTAACTAGATTTCCTTCCTTATTTCAGATTTCAGTTTCAAAGAATAAACCTATTTCGTATTTTGTTGAGGTCGCCATTAACAGTGGCATCAGTATCCTTCGTTGGGATGTCCGGTTTAGAAGAAATTTGTTGGACAGGGAGGAGATTGAGTTCACTGAAATGTTAGGGGTCTTACATAATGTGCGGTTGGAGAGGGGTAGAGACGATTATAGAGTGTGGTTGGGGGAATCTTCGGGGATATTCACTGTCAAATCTTTCTATAATTCCTTCTTCTCTTCCTCGAATCAAAATCAATTCATTTACTTTTCCAATATCTGGAAAATTTCTGTTCCCCCAAAAGTGCAAGTCTTCTCGTGGATTGTGGTGTTGGAGAAGTTGCAGACTTATGATGAGGTGCAAAGAAGATGGCCATCATGTGCATTGAATCCTAACTGGTGCTGTTTATGTAGAAGAAATGAGGAGAGTCAAGATCACCTGCTTCTTCATTGTCACTTTTCCGCACAGATTTGGCACAAGGCTTTTAAGTCTTTGAGTTTGGTTTGGGCCGTCCCGGAGAAGGCAACAGACATGTATGCTGTGGAAACAAGTCTGCCCAAAGGGAGGAAACATTTATCATTCTGGTTTTTGGTCGTACATTGCGTCATGTGGTCCATTTGGTTGGAGAGGAATGCAATAATATTTGAAGACAAAGAGAGCTCGATCCTCGAAACTTGGGACAAAGTCAAATTCCGAGTAGCAAGCTGGACAGTGATACAGCCGAGATATGAACATCTCAGTGTTTTAGACTTGAATAGGGATTGGAATTTTGCATTCGAATGATGTTAAATTTCGAAACTGCTAAGCACACTACGCACTAAGCACATTTGTGGATTTCTTATCCGCAGATTGTAACGAACTTTATCATATTTATATACTACGTTTCTTATCAAAAAAAAAATATATGCTATATACAACCGTCAAAAATGGGAAGATGCCATTACTGACAATGGTATAAATGCTATCGCCTGCGTGGAGAGAGGGGATTAAGATATTGGAGGGACTACAATGAGCAGCTACAAATTATTGAAGCCTCGAGAACCAGTCATGAATCCTTTATGCATGAGGTATTGCAGAAGACAGAAGATATACCAGACCAAATATGCGATCACATATTGAGGAAAGCAGTTCGGGGTGATGCTCTTCTTGTGGCCAAACAACTTCCTAACTCTAGCCTTGAGGACATGGCTGATTTTCAAGAGGGTGGTATTGTTACGAACCCAAATATAATGGGCCCAAGTTCACATGCCTTAGAAGTATCTAGAAACGAGGAGGATATATAAATGTGAGCGTGGAGAGTAAATCAGGTATTCGGTTATTAATTTGTACCCTGTGACTAGCTTTGGCTAGGGAAATACTAGCATTTCTGCTAGGGTTTTGTGACAGAGTACATCTGTGGGAAAACATTTTCATTCTAGTTGCAATATAATTTCAGTTTGTAACTTTTGTTCCTAACAGTTCCCGTGCATATGGCTAAGGCACAGGTTCAATCTTTGACCTGTTTTAACTTTTGAACAACTGAATTTGAACGCACATCTCACGACTGGTTAGGTGCTGAATGGTGGAGAAATTAATGTAGGACAATTTGAATGTGATATTGGACACTGATGGTATTCATAGACATATCAAGGACAAAACCATCCCTAGTATGGTAACAAATTTCATCATTCAAACTCCCTAATGAGGTGAATATCATCAACATGAACAGATGGATTCAACAATTAATTGGTAAATGGGCTAGAAGAAAGATTTTCACTTAAAGGAATATTAATATTGGTATAGTGGGTGGACTATTTTAGTTTTTGAGGTTTACCCTTGGCAGAGAATTTAGAAATTCAAGTATTATAAGTTAGGCACATGCTATGTCGTTGGTGCTGTAAGTGTGTTTCATATGATTTTGACCAGAATGGGTTTGTTTCCAGTGACTATTATCGTGGGGACCCGAACCTAATTCGATTTCTTAATCATTATTAAGATTCAATATAACAATTAAGAAATGTGGGACATAAATTTTTTTTTATAAATTACACGAGTGCGCAACAAATAAAATAAATCTTATTTCATTTACAAGATCAATATCCAGATCTAAGGTACAAGTCTAGTACAAAAGTGATTCATCATAACCACTGTTTATTCACTACATGTCAGGTGATGAAACAGATCTACTTCTAAGTCCGGATCTCCACGCTAAACTTGAATCTCTCATCCTCTTTTCGAACCTGATAATGTCCCACCTGTTGTCATGCACACATACAAACAAGACAACAGCCGGATAACTCCGGTGAGAATATAAACCAGTATAACAATGTATACATGCAATCATATAAACACATATAAAGCATGAAACACATATCAATAACATGTATCCAAATCTGAAAACATGAATCGATATAAAACTGTAAATCAACTAATGACTCGTCATCTCAGACTCGACTCATCTCTAATCTAGGGATCCCGGTTTCTGGACATTGTCTCATATATTGAATCTCAGCGATAGGAATGAATCAACTCCTAAGCAATATCGATATAAACCAAACGTACAGTGTCTTGACTCAGCCGAAGAGACTTGGCACATCAGCCAAAGAATAGGCACATCAGCCTTTGACTCAATACATGCTTTGCTATAAATCGATAGACTAAGCATATCAATCTCATGAAATTGCAAACATCAATGCAATAAAGTAAAGTACGTGATTTTTGGGAAACTCAAGTCCCATCTGACTCAAGTCGATCTCCCGGTTAACATTGATTATACCTTTCTTTCTGTCAATCTGACTCTGTTGAAGTCTCGGATTCAAAGCCTGTCAATATCAATCTGGCAATGACAATATCGAATATACTGTATCAATATACTATTCAAATCAAGATATCTCAGTCTTATCAAATTCTGACGGCACGACAGTATAATCTTGAAATACCGGTAATACGAAATCAGTATATACCAATTCAAATAATTTATAATCAATCACAGTACAAGTCTGATATCGAATCTCAATTAAATCCATTCTGAAAATCATAACAATTTCATACGGTATTCGTTCTTCAATCCGGTTTCGATTATACTATGTTTAACATGTCAAGAACATCATATATGATTCATATCCAATTCCTACAATATCATAATTTCAAATCATATCAAAACGTAGTAAAACTTACGTCCAGTTGAAGTCCTTGTCGATAGGAACACAGTATTGAAGTCGGATTGAAATTCTGACGGGCGGATATTTCACAATCACAAATCTAAAATGTAAAAAGGCGTAGGGATTTTTCTGAAACTTCCCCTGACCTTTCTCGTTATTCTTTCTAATGTTTGAAGGGAAATGTAACGTTATATATATATATATATATATATATATATATATATATATATATATATATATTATATAGCATGCTGAAGCCAAGTGGCTCATTCCTTCAAGTTGCACGTCTCGCGCATATGCGCGACCTCAATCGGTGCATATGCGCGAGACCTACTGGTCTCCGCGCTTAGCTTCTCGGCAGCTCGCGCATATGCGCGTACTTCTTCCGCGCATACGCGCATATGCGCGAGGTTCTCTGGACATGCACTAGCCTTTCCGCACAACTCGCGCATATGCGCACACACTCTTCGCGCATATGCACGAGGCCCTCTGCCCATCTCGTGCATATGCGCGCATCGTGTCGCGCATATGCGCGAGGTGTTATGTCCTCGCACCAACAATCTCACATGAAATCTCATTTCAAGTCTCGGAGCGATCCTTCTAATCACATCAAATCATAACTCAATAATCGCAGATTAACATGATATAAAATCCCGGTCATTACAACTATTGCGATGTCGCGCATATGCGCGAGGTGTTATGTCCTCGCACCAACAATCTCACATGAAATCTCATTTCAAGTCTCGGAGCGATCCTTCTAATCACATCAAATCATAACTCAATAATCGCAGATTAACATGATATAAAATCCCGGTCATTACAACTATTGCGCAGTTTATATGCCTAAATCCTTTCTTTTACAGCTTAACCTCTTATCATGGACACACTTTTTATAATTTTCAGGAGACCAAACTCACTACATGATCGGACAAGAGATAGCGATGATGATGATTACCAAGACAGGGATTATGATGTTGCAGCTTTGGCAAATAACTTGAGCCTAGCATTTCAGTATGGGATCTATAGTCATGATCTTGATGAGGTTTGTTTTGTACTTTTTTTTAATTTATCATCTTCTGTCCAGTGTCCGCACATTTTTTAGCTTCACTCCACTGAGAATCTATTTTTGGAGGAATGATGGCAGATAAATTAATCCCGGCTTTTACATTGGGGATGACAGTGCGACTGCTAATGCAGAATTATCTTATCATGGGATTTTCATCTGCTTTGCTGGTTGACTTGGAAATGACCAATTGCCGATGGAATAGTTTTCTGGGGCCACTTAGTTATATACTTAGCTTAATACGATATTTTTCTATTTATACTTTCAATATGTTGTCTTTTGTGTTTTAACCCATCAAGGTCCATGATTCTTGACCTTAGCCAAATCAGTGGTATTTACAACATTTTATTTTATTGTAAAGTTGTGACATGCCTAAAAAGCTTGTGTAGTATCATTCAAAATGTTCTTTAATAGCTTTGATAGTGTTCATGCACCAACTACAATCAGATTCAGCATCTAAGTTGGAATCATTCTACTTCCTAACATTTATGGGCTAGTTTTCTATGTTTACACAATCTTTATATATGAAGCTCTAGACCCGAATTAACGTGCTTATTATTGTAATATAGTTAGATGATACCCTAGTCACTGAAATTCGGATGGCATGTCGGCATGTCCCATTGTTTGGCTGCAACTGTTCCTTTTTTACTGATGTGCCGATGGCATGTCTGCTTGTCCAATTGGATTGTTTTTGAATGCTTAACAGTAATCGAACCCAGCATGTTTGAATAAATTCTGAATATAATTAATTTTTTACTTTGTGCAGGCTCGTTGTTCACTTGCTAGGGATGACGAGGTATGCGGTAAATAAATGAGAACAATGGCTTTGTATTTCGTGAAGTTAATTGTGCTCACATCTGTTCTGAGTTTCTGCGTCATCATCATCATCATCATCCTATTCATCCTCTCTTCGCTGATGTTTATGTATCTTTTTGACCATGTTTAATAACATCACACATTGAGTGAGAAAGTTCCTGATTTTTATCTTTTGTAGGATGTGTATTTCGATGATGAATCTGCTGAAGTTGTCATTTCTTCCCTTCGTTTGGGAAATGACCAAGAAAGGCAAGTGGATGATACTTGTTTGATTGTCTCGTATACCATATGAATTCAAGTGTTTGTGTTCCTTGATGTCCCCTTCAGCACTTTTTATATTCTCCTTTTGCTGTTTGTGGCTGTAGCTTCACTTCTGCTCTTGTTTATAGTGGATCTCTCTTCACAAACTCCAATTGGTTTGCATTTGATGATGAAAGAAAACCAAACGAATCTTCCACCGGGTCAATTGCTTCCTCAACTCCCATTATTGAGGCACATGAGGTTGGAGCTGATGACGATGAGGTCTTGGTCGATGAATATGAGGATGAGGATTATGCTGACACTGCCACTGCCACATCTGAACCTCTTGTACCCAAACCAGTTATAGACAATATGTTCAGTAAATTGCATGACTTTGAAGATGTTGAATCCAGCGGGCCTACAAGACAATCAGAATGGGTTGAGTGCAGGGAAAGTTCCGATTCTGTTGAAGTACCTCCTCCAAATTCTGTTGGTACATCTGAATCAGCTCAATGCCCACCTTTACCAAATGGTGAGCTTCAAGTTGGATTAGAAGCTCAACTTGATGGTGTTGTTCGAGATGCTTCCCTGTCTTCTGCTGATGCAACTGTAGATAATTGTAAGGGTGATGGTGGAGGATCACCTGATCCAAAGATCAACTTTGGTACTAATCCTTCACAATCTGCAGGAGAGAGTGGCAGGGGTCCATGCATTGGAAAAGTTGATTCTGAGGCAGAACACGAAGTTAATGAGTAAATTATGGGAATAAACGAAGATTCTTGTAGCGAGACAAGATGATTTTTTTTTTCTTCCGTTTTACCCTTAGTTGAGTCTCTTTTCACTCCAAGTCTAACAACCTTCCCTGAATCTGTAGATTTGTTCTCCATCCCCATATTTTAGCATTACACCGCTGGAAAAAACCCATGCTTGCTTAACATGTTGCAAAATCTTGCCTTTACCTTACTGTTCCAAGTGAAAAGTTAGTCAAATACATTGATTTTTTTTTTTCAGTGAACTTTTGCTTTGTCAAACATGTAAAATTGAGCCGTGTGATTGTCAGATTTTTTTATTTATATGTATTATATTTTCTTCGTTCAATGTTTATTCATAACTTTACCATTTTGATTTTAAATAAACGAACTATAAACAAATTTTATTAATTTTTTAATTACCACACACATATATAATGAAATAAGAACATAAAAATAATATTTTGAATAATTATATAACTATGATCATAACTTGTATAAAAATATAATATATTTAAAATTAAAATTTATATGTATGATGTGCCAAAGAATGACTACGGAAGATCGACAGAGATGAGGAACTCTAAAATACAAGATTTTTTGAAGTAAAAATACAGTCCAAATTTAGCGTACGAGGACTAAAACGATAAGTTTGGTGCCTTGTCACTTTATAATTTAATTTCTGCTTATCATATTGTCATTAGCTGAAACACAGCGATTTATGGGTAATGATCTACGACATCATAACAGCTCCGCTCTGTAAATTTTTTTATTTCGTTAGTATTTTATGCTAAGCAATTATTTGCTGGAATTGGAATTCTATCCCATTTTATATGTTGCGGCATGCTTGTCACGTACCCAGACCAAAATCAAGAAAATACAATCTTTATATTTTGTAATTTATTATTGTGATTTTTTAAAATTTATTTGAACTAACAATTGAATGTGAATAACTTTTTATTTATTTCAAATATTTCTTTCTCTCTCAATATAATTTTTTTTTTACATATTGATTTTACGAAAGATAATAAATAAATCGGTACTAAATTTATTGCAATTAAGCTTCAATTATTCAATTCAACATGTTTATTTAAATAATTAATATTTTTTAAAAATATATAATACTAATTTTCAATATTAATAAAAATCAATCTTAAAATAATTTCATTTATTTTAAATAATTTTTGTATAAAAAATATATTAATTTTTTTTTGACATTATGTCAAATAAAAAAAATAAACAAGATAATTATTTTTACTTGAAAATTAATAATAAATATGTTAAAATATTTGTAATTAGTATAACTTTATAAAATTTTAATATATTTAATTTATTATAATTATTATTATATATGTGTGTTGATAAATTTCTAAAATTATATATCAATCACACACATTATATATATATATATATATATATATATATATATATATATATATTCAAATTAATGAAAAATATCATATGGAAAAATTTTGAGTTATAATAAAATTTAAGATATATATATATGTAAATATATTAACTAAAATTATAAAAAATAACTAAACCTCAAATGTTATATAATAATAATAATTAATAAAAAAAATTAAATTTTACTTATTAAAAATTATTATTATTTTTAATTTATGGGTCAACAAAATATCATAATTTTTTATTATGCTGTGTAATAATTTTAATAAATATAATTTTAAATTTTATGAGATTTTGTGACGGAACTCTAAAAATAAAATAAACAATGTTAATAATTTTGATTTTAAACTATTGTTAACATTTAGAAAATAAGTTTTTAAAAAATACAAATTAAATAAGAGTGAGTTTAATGTGAGACCGTCTCACGGATCTTAATCTGTGAGACGGCTCAACTCTACCGATATTCACAATAAAAAGTAATACTCTTAGCATAAAAAGTAATATTTTTTCATGAATAACCCAAATAAGAGATCCTTATCGCAAATACGACTCGTGAGACCGTCTCACACAAGTTTTTGTCATTAAAGAAACGACTCATATGAGTTTGTTTGGATGATTTACATTCATATACATGATTTTTTTTTAAATAACTGAAACGACAATTAGCAAGTAATATTTACCTGTATTTTTTTAACTTGTTTCAAATCTAACATTTGAATATATTTTTTTTTTAAAATAAATGATCTTTCTCGATATAAAAATAAATGAGGAAACCATCTCGAAATATTCATTATGTTTAAAAAATATTAAATTTTATTTCGATATACTTTAAATAAAAATAATGTATTTTAGATAATCCAATTTGTAATATATTGTATATGTAGCATGACATTAATAATAATTAATTAATAATAATTACCAGCATCTTTGCTCTGTAATGTAGTTTATGGCCCCATACATCTCTAATTTCCATTTGATTCCCTATTTTTCTTCCCAGCTTGTCCCTCTCTCTCTCTCTCTCTCTCTCTCCTACTTTTTTCTTTACAAAACTACTGATTTCTGCTTACATTTCGACACTAGTGACGTGTTTTTTGAAATAATAGACTGGCAAAAGCTTCAAGTTTGGTTGAACTTTTTTGGTGGGTTCACTCTGCTTCACCAGATCTGCGACAATCTTGAGGTACTGGCTTACCTCTTGAAGTCATCTGCATTCTTGATTGTTCTTGTTGTCAATGCAATGGGTTTTCCTGGTCTTATTGAATTGGATTACATATTCGGTTTAGACTTAGAAATCGGTTTTTTGTCGGCCTTTGTAGATATTTCTTGATTTGGATGACTGCGTCAAGCATTGGTTTTTGCTTAAGAACTTGAGCTTTGTTTATTCTTACTTTTTGTTATTGAATGTCTTGCATTGAAATAACCTGGAGTTACATCTGCCTGTTCTTTCGTTTATTGACTCTCTCTAGCCTCGGACACTTGACATTATTCTAACCCATGACTTCAGTTGATTTCAGACACCGTTTATAACGATACGCAATGTGGTTCATCAACTCACGTTTTTTTCCCTATGAGTAAATATATTTTTATACTGGCAATTTTATTCTAGTAATTGGAGAGATTATGCTGTCGATCGATTAAATTTGCTTAGGTTCTAAAAACAGGTGGATCATTATGAACTGGAGTCTCAAAGTGTTCCCTTTCGCTCAAATGCTTCTCTCCTGTTTGTGGTAGAAAATCTGTTTTTAGCCTGTTGGAGCTTGGTTGGCCTCACTCACAATGGAGGTGGTACCAACAATTCAATCCACCAAGGATTCCGTAGATTTGGGTCAAAACACCAGAGAGAAACAGTCAGGTACAGAAGAATCGGCGCATATGATGCACACTCCAGGTCTTCTGGAAGAACCTTCCTCCGATACTTTGAAGAAAGTGTCTAAGGTAAATAAAAAAAAGAATATAACAACACCGACGAGTTGTAGTGTCATAGATGGGATTCCAAATAGAAAAACTGAAACAAAGAGTGCTTCAGAGTCTAAGATAAAAGAGGCACAATCAACTTTGACTAAACCAACAAGAAGTAGTGCTTCGCGCACTTCGGAATCAGTCCTTTTTAGTAGAAGGAGTAGCACTGGTGGTTTATCTGAAAAACAGCCGATTTACATCACAAAACGAGAGGCCGGTGAGAGTGGTACAGCAGCAGGTAAAAGAACCACCTCTTTGGGCTCTGAAACTCTGAGGAAATCTCTTCCAGAATTTCAAAGAAGCTCAGTGCTATCTGTTGGTGCTAAACATGCTACTAGACTTGGTATTACTGAAAGTCGGAGGTTGGCTCCTGTTTCACCTGTTGCTGAAACTCCAAGGACACCAACTAGTTCGGATTTGAGAGAGCAAGATTCTAGTAAAAAAATCCCAATGAGATCGTCTTCATCTGTTTCTTCTAAGAGGATTACTTCTCCATCGTTGGTTAGCTTTGGCAGTAGCAGCTCTGTCAGGAAGTCCGTTGCAAAGGTTTCTTCACCCTCAACCCGGTCATCATCTGTTTCAAATGGCTCGAAGTCTGGTATTCTGTTGACGTCGCTTGATAAAAGTTCCAGTTTGTATAGCCGTATGAAAGTTGGAACTCCAGAAAGTAAAGAATTCCGTCTTATGATGCTTCCTCAAGTAGAGGTCAAAGCTGGCGATGACGTGGTATGATTTTCGTAAATAAGCTCTTGATAGGTGGATCTATATCAATAAGCTTTAACTGCTATTGGTCTTACCAATGTGTCTGGATCGTTTGTATTACGCACCCGTCAATGTATTCTCGAGTATTATTCTTGACTAGTATTTTTTATGAGGTCTTGGTGTGCTGCATTTCTTCTAGCTTGAGTGAATGGGACAATTTATGTCAAATTCTGGGATGTCCAAATCTATGCCTGTATTGTGTTTCTAGACGGCCTGAGGCATTACAGTAATATTTATTTTTATTCCAGTGGTGCCAAAGTTATCATGTGCTATCAAACATTTGATCTGGTTATATTTGAAATACTATTATCCTTGGCCCCTTGTTACTCTAATACTTTTCAGTTATTCAAGAATCCCTTTTCTTTTCTTTATGAAGAGGTTGGATCTCCGAGGCCACAAGATACGCAATCTCAATACTGGCAAACTGAAGTTATCGCCACATCTTGAGGTACTAGGGGCTTTTTCCTTTGGGGTTCACCGATTGATCTTCTAGTTATGAGCGTATGCAAACATCTACTTGTCGGCTTGATTTATCCTTCCTAATGATATTTAAAGTTAAAAAATGGAGAAATCCAACCAAGATTGCTACATAGGTTGATGTAAACAAGTTTGTTTTTGACTGAAATATACTTTTCTGCAGTTTGTTTATCTTAGAGACAACATGTTGTCAACATTGGATGGAATTGAAGTCCTGCAGAGGTTGAAGGTATAGATAAATTGTTCAATAGGAACAATCCTAATCTATGTTCTAAATTTTCAAGAAAGTGACAAGTTCAGGCTTGTGTATTTTCTTATTCCATCGGTGATTGCCGACATGTTCTCTCTTATGCTTTTTTTTTAACCTCTGGTGCATCACATAATGTTTTGTTTTCAGGTTCTTGATTTGAGCTTTAATGATTTCAAAGGACCTGGTTTTGAGCCGCTTCAGAATTGCGAAGCCCTGCAGGTGATCCTATCCCTGACTTTCTACTTTTCTATCAATGGAAGGATCTGTTACTGCTTTACTCTACAATAGAAAAACAATCAGATTTCTTTATTGCAGCAACTCTATCTAGCTGGAAATCAAATAACATCCTTGAAGAGCCTTCCAGAGCTGCCTAATTTGGAGGTGAACCTGTAGATACTTTTGGGATTGTCATTCTTCACTCTCTTAGGAATGTGATCTAGCATGCTGCTAAAACAAATTACTTTTCTTTCTCATGTCCTTTTCCTTTTTCAGTTTCTGTCTGTAGCTCAGAATAAGCTAAAATCTCTTTCAATGGCAAGCCAGCCCCGTTTGCAGGTTTGTTTGCTGCTTTACAAATGCAATGATCAAATGTCCTGTGGTATGCAAAAGTAAACTTTGTGTTTTCACAGGTTCTAGCTGCCAGCAAAAATAAAATTTCAACTTTGAAAGGCTTCCCATATTTACCAGCACTTGAGGTTACTCCAGCACTCCTGGCCCATTATTTTCGTTGTGTAATGCTAGCAGTTGGCTTGACTGAACCACCTCTTACATTAAAAGTTGAATCTATAAATATCTTTTTTATTTTGTGAAGGCACTGTACTTACCTACTGTAAAATTTGTTTGCTTCTTTGCCTGTTTTCAAAGTAATCAACACATGTAAACACTGCTGTGTACAATGCTTATTGAATCAAGACACGGGGCATTGATTGTCAAAAAAGTTGATATTAATATTTGGAGGGACATACACCCAGTCACATTGAATGACCAAGAAATCATTCTGTATACTTTGACTTGTTTCTTTACTTGTTTTTAAAGTAATCAACATTTGTAAACATGTTTGTGTACTATGCTTATTAAATCAAGACATGGGACATCGATTGTCAAAATTGAAGTTGAAATTTAATATTATTGGAGGAACATCGACCAAGGCACATTGAATGACCAAGGAATCATTCTGTATTCCTCTACCTTATTCTTATTTTGTCATATTAGTCGTGATTGCTGATTTATGGACCAAAATGAGTTTGTTTATGTTTATTTTTTGATAGGAAACATATATTTATTAATTATAACAGTCCATTACATAGGAAGCGGATGAGCTTTCCGCGACATAGCTTTCCGCGAAATAAAAGATAGTACAATAATGAAATTACAACGATACAAACTTTCAATCCCTAACCACATTTGAAATAGCTAGATGACCTAGTTCTTTGATATTCCTTGTTGACAGCGCCACCCTGAATTTCAGTATTTCCCAAATGAGTTTGTTTATGTTAACCTTGATGATTCAATCATACTTTATTACCTTATTAGTTCATGATTGCTAATTGTGTAGATCTAAATGAGAATTTAACCTTGATGATCTGCAGCATTTACGAGTGGAGGAGAATCCCATACTTAAAATGTCTCGTCTAGAAGCAGCTTCCATTTTGCTTGTCGGTCCAACCCTAAAAAAATTTAATGACAGAGGTAAGTCCAATGGTGCCACTTTATTTCTCACATTTTGATTCTTGGACGTCCAATTGTATCATCTTAAATTCGAGTTAATGTTTCAATAATACTATCTCTGTTCCAAATATACTGACTGCGTTTCCTGTTTCTTTTGTCTCAAATATAAACACAAACATATATATTTAGTGGTATTTCTTCAATCGTTTCATTATTATATCCTTATTTATTTTGTATTCTTGTAATTAATTTATTTCATTAAATTTTGAAATGTAATATTTTTATTAACGAAAGGTTTTTGAAAAATATACAGCAATTAAATACTTTCAACAATTTTTATATATTAAGTCTTGGATAAAATTTATTAGCTACTTTCAACAATTTTTTATTCACCAATAGTTATACAATAACAAAACACTCACTAAATAAAGATAAAATAGAAAATTTGTTTGTATAATTGGCTTTTCCAATGATATTCTTATTCCGTGAGAAAAACAAGCAAGTCTATACATTTTGGATGGAGAGAGTATAATTCTTCTTGATCTGTTCCAACATGATAGTATCTTTTGGGGATGTATGGCTATCTATTTTCTTTAAAACCCTAATTACGAATCTGATTCTCACCTAAATGTTCCTGCAGATTTGTCCCGTGAAGAGATTGGAATTGCGAAACGTTATCCATCACACACAGCTTTGTGCATTAGAAGCGGCTGGGAATTGTGCCGTCCAGAACAAGCTGCAGGTAAATGTTAAGAAATTTTGATTGTCTTACTGTCTCAAAAATGGCTTCAGCTTGTCCTTGTCTGAGTTTTAACAGCTTCCTCAGTGTTTGTCTTAAGTAGTTCATTTACATTTTGTAGACATCAGTGATAGCTGCTACATTTTTTCCCGTATGATGAGTGGTATATTAGAAAATATAGAGGACAATGATAAGGGCTTTAAGTTTACAAAATACTAAATTTCTTTAAAGAGTCGTGAACTAACAGTTAACTGACTGAATTGTGTCTGGGATCAGCAAGTTGTTACTTTTCTCTGTGTGCAGTACATGAACCATGTAAATAGAAGTCCTTCAAGTCGGGGTACTGCTACTATGTCAAAAGAATCCTTGGCGGTCCTTGGATCTAGAACATTTATGTAAAGCAAACTATTATGTGAAACCTCTACAAGGAAAAGAGGAGTTTTATGTTTATTCTAGCTCAATTTTATCAAGTTGTTCTAAGGAGCTGTTCTAGTGGACTCCAGCTTATTTTGTATTCGAACTTGCATGAATTCAGTCAACACTGGCTCAAGCTCCTATGTTTTATGTGTCATGGATATGCATCAGATAAGAAGTTAGTCCATCCCACCTATGCATGGATGACAAACTGTTTGATTTGATCTTCTGATAAATGTCTTTGCATTAGTATGCCAGTTCTAATTGATCAAAAGGATTTCTAATTAGCAATTTAAGTTGGATGGCCACATAGCATGGACCAAATCAACATTATTTCTCACCAACCAATGGAGTGGTCATGAGACTTGCAGCTGTTAGAAATTCATTTAATCCCTTTTCTCGTGCCTAAACATTTCGTATTCTTCTACAGATTCAACATTTAAATTTCTACTAGAACAATGGAAAGAACAACTTCCCTCTGGCTACTTGCTTAAGAAAGCATTCGTAGATCAACCATTTGAAGAAGATTCTTGTCATTGTCACTTTGAGTTTGTTAGCGACAAAACTGAAAGTAGTGATTCAGAACTAGAATTAAAATACCAGTGGTTTATCGGAGAGAGAACTCCTAATTTTTCTGCCATTTCTGGTGCAGTAAGAGAGGTATGGCAGGCGTTTTTTAAGCATTCATGCTTTGATGAGCTTATATTTATTTGTTTATCATCAAGTAATAAAAAGATTTCTGTAAACTTTGTCAGGTTTACATACCAAGTCGTAATGATATTGGCAGAGTTCTGAAAGTGGAGTGTACACCAATTGTAGGAGGCACTGAGTATCCTACCATTTTTGCAATATCTTCTCCAGTTTTTCCAGGTGTAATTTTTCTCACATAATTGATGAAATATGTGGACTTACCCTGTTGTTCATTTAAATGATGACGATGTAACCATTATTTCTATGTTGACTAATTTTACGGGGATCAAAGGGATATATGCATCATCTTGCATTTTCCCTGCAATAGGTTCACTAGTTTGTGGGCGCCATATCATGCAAAATCAATTATTAACAAAGAATAACTGGCTGAATTACTCAAACCTAAGAAAATAGTGTCTGAGGCTGGTCGAGGAAAAGGGTGGTCTTGTCATTCCTAATGTGTTTTTCAAGAGTTCAAAGCATGAGATAAGCTATTATTTAAGTAAAAAAATGAAGCAGAAAATACTTTGCTCAATAGTTTCACCAAAATCGAGTTCAACTTGATTTTGTAGAGATGAGTTTTTTTATTATTGCAGTTAAAGCATTTTTTGTTGGAAAAATAGGGTAAGATGTTGCTTTCTCTATTTTCTTCATTTTCGACCTGTCATGGCATGTCTTTCCTATTCCCTATCAATGAATGATATTTGTTTCCTGTTGTTGATCATGTACCTGTCTTTTCTTCTATATTGAGTTTTCTATTATCATCCACCAGCATTGTAGTTATTACCGTGATGGTGCTCAGTAGACAAAATATGATGTGTCTTTATTAGAAGTTCGTCAATCAAGACGGTGTATCCATTAATTAATTATTGTTATCCTTTTGAAGGCACTGGAATCCCTAAGGTCATAAATATTGATGTGCATGGAGAGCTCGTGGAGGGAAACACACTTAAAGGGTATGCTGAGGTTGTATGGTGTGGTGGGACTCCAGGGAAAGGTGTTGCTAGGTAAAGATCATTGTTGGTTGTCGTATGAAGCACTTGGATTTCTATTAAATAATGTCGTTTTAATGTGTGAGGATCACTGTATTTCTTCTGTAGCTGGCTTAGACGAAGATGGAATAGCAGCCCAGTGGTGATCACTGGTGCTGAAGAAGAAGAATACCAATTGACCCTAGATGATGTCGATTCGTGTTTGGTTTATATGTACACCCCTGTAACTGAAGAAGGTACCAAAGGGGAACCTCAGTATGCGATAACCGAGTATGTGAAAGCAGGTGTGGGTTTGATATATGTAATATTCATCCTTCTTTACCAGTATCAATTATAATATGTGACAGGAGGCATTGTTGTTTGAATCGTGAGATGCCTCTATCATTTCACTTTCTAATGCAGGAAACATGCATAGACCGGAAATTGACACGACCAAGAGCATAACACACACATATTTGGCACTTGCTTTTCAGGCTTTGGTTTTATAATAATCTCTTTACACCAAGAATCATTAGTATTTGGACATCAGATCAAAGATTATTTCCTATAATGAACACCTCCCTTTAAAAAGAAATGTCTCATTTCGATTTCCTGTTGCCTGAACCATTATGTTCACGTACTTTACATCTTCTTTAACTTAAAAAAAACTTTATTATTTTTTGTGGGCAGCTCCTCCTTCTGTCAGTAATGTACAAGTTATTGGAGAGGCTGTTGAAGGATGTACTATCAGAGGAGTAGGGGAGTATTTTGGAGGACGACAAGGCCCTATCAAGTTTGAATGGTTGCGTGAAGACAAAGACACAGGGTTGGTGTTCATCCCTTTGTATTATTCCACTATCGAGTTCTCGTCTACCCATTCCTGGGATTTTCATTTTAGAAGAGCTGTGAGAGAGGAGGAGATTGGTCAGTTGTCCGAGTTATTAGGGGTTTTAGATTCTTTTAGGTTAGTTGAAGGGGTAGATGACTATCTAGAGTGGAGAGAGGATTCTTCGGGTATTTTATCTGTCAGATCCTTCTATGATTCGTTTTTTCCACATACTCGCTTTCCAGTTTTTCCTCTTTTCTATGTTATTTGGAAAGTTCCCGTCCCAAAAAAGATCCAGATATTTTCTTGGATAGCATCTCAGGGTAAGCTACGTGTGTTAATTTACACTTCTTGTATTGTGGTTGCGGATTACTTATCCGCACAACTTGTGTAACCTCAAATTTTCATAATAATCTAGTTTTCTATCAAAAAAAAAGGTAAGCTACCAACCTCGGAGAGGATTCAAAAAGATGGTCCTCAATTGCTTTGTACCCAAACTGGTGTGTGTTGTGCAGAAATGAAAAAGACACTCAGGATCATATGCTCATCCACTGTTCATTCACAAACAAATTGTGGGCTAGAGCTTTGCAAGAGCTTCGATTGGTTGGGTAATTCCTAAGTTAACAAAGGATTTATTCTATATGGATTTGGGGCACCTTACTGGTACCAGGGGAAGAATTTTTTGGCAACTGGTGGTGCATTGCATATGCTGGACGGTGTGGTTGGAAAGAAATCGAAGAATTTTTGAAGACTAAGAAGAAACTGCAGAAAAATGCTGGGAAAAAATAAAGATTAACATTGCAATGTGGATTGGAACCCATCAAGATTTTAAGAATGTTTCGATTTTAGATTTGATGAGAGATTGGGAATATGTGTATCATTAAGATAAACTTGATATTATGTGCTTCTTGATGACAGTGGACCACTAGTCCACTGATGTAGTCTTTCTTACGTTATTATTAATAAAATATTTCTTATAAAAAAAAATACTGTTGGCACCTGTCTCAGTTAAGGTTTTTGGCATGCTCCTATGGAAGCTGTTATTTTGTGATAACAAATGCAGCAGAATTTTTACTTGTGTTTTTCCCGTTTTGCTAAGTGAAGTCTATTTATTTTTGTGGCTCATGGTACTTGGCAGGCATTATTTTTCGATCCTTGAATTTTTTTGGTTTGATCAAAAGATCTGATTTTTAGCTGTTTACCATACTCTTGCAGTGTATTCACATCGGTTTCAACTGGTACAAATGAATATACCTTACCCAGAGAAGATATAGGACGGCGATTGACTTTTGTCTATACACCTGTTAATTTTGAAGGTAAGCTTCATTTTTTGGTAGTTCAAGTCTTCAGTTCTCCTGTTTCAGCTTTGCATCATGATTTCCTATTAGCACTAGCAGCAGTTGAACTTTTTGGATGTTTCGATGATTTCCAGGGAAGGAAGGGAAGTCTTTGTCAGCATCGTCTGAAATGGTTAAGCGGGGTATGTTTACAGCCAGTCTGAGTTACAAAGTTTGGCTACTAGTATACAGCATTTAGTACCTTATTTGTGCAACAATTCTAACTACCACTACCTATTTGTAGTTTGTTGGTTCTTTTTATTGTGATATAACCAGCTTTTCCATCCTCAACATGCTTTTCTAGTGATGCCGTTACTCTCTGTTGTCATTTTCATTATTTTGTTCCATTCTCTCACTACTCACAAATTACAGCTCCTCCAAAAGCATCAAATTTGAAGATAATAGGTGGATTGGAGGAAGGAAGTAAGATTACTGTGACAGCTATCGTCACTGGAGGAACTGAAGCTTCCAGCAGAGTTCAGTGGTTCAAAAGTAGTTCCTCTCATTTTGAGGGTGATAATGGTCTCGATGCATTAAGTACATCCAAAATTGCCAAAGTAAGAAGCACCTACTTTTAGCCGTTCATCTACAAATTGTAAATTTTCAGACGTGCATCGGCTTAACTTTTTCTTTCTAGGCTTATCGCATACCTTTAGGTGCTGTTGGCAAATACCTTATTGCAAAATTTACACCAATGACCCCAGATGGTGAAGCTGGTGAACCAGCATATGTTACATCTGAAACATCTGTTGTAGGTGAGTTCCTTCTGTTGAAATATTTTTCAACCAGTTTGAAAAGGGATTCAGGAGATTGCGGATTCCCAGGTTTCCTGAAATAAGCAAATCAGGGGAAGTTAATCGTATTCTTGTCCCAGTAGCTTCCAAACATGTTCAGAGGGCCAGTAGTTCCTTAAGTTTATTATTGTTTCATTTACACGTGTCTTAATTGTATACTCAGTGAACTTTCATCAATATAATTTGTTTACATTATTTGTTCGTTCAGCTACTGTGCAGTAACACTTATGTTTCATGCAGCTCTTCCACCCACTCTAAACTTTTTGTCTATTACGGGTGATAACTCGGAAGGTGGAATTTTGACAGCATCTTATGGTTATGTTGGGGGTCATGAGGGGAAGAGTATCTATAATTGGTACATTCATGAGGTAAATGATATCTCATTAAGCTATTTACCTACTCTTTAACCTATATGCTACATGTTTTATACGATCATGAAGGGTTAAAGAAAGGAATGGATGATGGTATTAGTGAACATGGCTTACCATAAAACATTAAAACCTCACGCGTGTCACAAAATTAATTAAAAACAAAAATCAAACTCCCATCTTTGAACCATGTGATAGTTTTAAAAAATAACAAACATATATATAAAAGAGTACACATGCTAAATTTCTCAACAATAAACTTATATGTTCAATCCAATGTTAAAAAGTGAAAAACAGTTTAAAGAAATAGGCTAATTACGACTTTGTTCATAAAACCAACAATATGATTTCAAAGAAATGTAATATGATTGGGAGATCCAAAATAATAATTCTCTTTTATTGTGGTATAAAAATGATCACTAATTTTTTTGCAATCAATTAACTATTATTGGGAGCAATTATTGCCTTTGGTGGTAAAATAGTGAAAACGTGAAGTTTGAGCTATTGTATTATTTAAAACATCGGAGTAACATTTGATAAAACAATAAGCGTTCGATTCTACAATTGTTATTCGACTAGACTTTGATTTTCATGGATCACAAGGAATGTAATTATTGGTAGTCGGTAGAGTAATTATTGGAAGTAATAATTGCCTTGTTACGAGATCAATCGAAATGTGACGCACCGTTACTACTAGCTATAACTTTTGTTAAAGTGAAAACGCATGATCGGATATGCATGTTAAGTTTCTCAACAAAAAACTATAGAAACTGCATGTTCAATCCAATGTTATCATGTGAAAAAGCAATTAAAAAAGAGATATACTTAATTATTTACTATTGATTTCAATAAAACATAATATAATTGGGAGATCCAAGGTAATGATTATTCTTTTAATGTAGCTATCATATTATAATTTTAATAATCAGTTATCTGAATGAGTAACATGTAATTAAATTTTCCCTACAAATGTTTATTTCTTTTATTAGTCAAATGACAATACTTTGCCACTGCAATTAATTGTCTAATCTGCAGGTCGAAAATGACTTGGGGGTTCTATTGCCTGAGGTTTCGAACCTTCTTCAATACCGGATATCAAAAGATAACATTGGTAAATTTATATCTTTTACTTGTACTCCAGTTCGGGATGATGGTATTATGGGAGAACCAAGAGCTTGTATTGGACAAGAACGTGTTCGTCCAGGTAACTGCTAATGTGATGGATGGTTTGCACTCTCAAAGAGAGTTTGTGCCTTATATCCATCTGTTGAATTGCAATGCAATTTATATTCAAAACAATGAGAGTAATTACACTTGTATTGTCCTAATTACCACTACTCCTATTTATAGTCTAACCATTACAGATAATTATAGTAATAATATCTCTAATTGCTAATTACAATAGTTACCATAATACAAGTTACCATAATACAACTATTTCCTTATTATTCCCTACAATCATGCTGAATGATTGTCTTCCCTTGATACCATCAATCAACACTCCCCCTCAAGATGGTGTGTGTATATCTGTCATACCCATCTTGCACATGAAGGGATTGAAAACTTTAGCACACAAGCCCTTAGTAAAGACATCTGCTAACTGGTTTCCCGAATTGGTATAGCTGATTCTTAGGCTTTTGTCATCCAACTTTTCCTTGATAAAGAATCGATCAATCTCAACGTGCTTAGTACGATCATGCTGAACCGGATTATTGGCAATGCTTATAGCTGCCTTATTGTCACAATGTAACACTAGAGGCTCTTCTTGAAAGAGTTTCATGTCTTGCATTAGCTTCTTGATCCATAACAATTCACACACGCCTTGTGCCATAGCTCTATATTCAGCTTCGGCACTTGATCTAGCAACCACGGTCTGTTTTTTGCTCCTCCAAGTAACTAAATTTCCACCGATGAAGACACAATATCCAGAGGTGGACCTTCTATCATTAGGGGATCCTGCCCAATCCGCATCAGTGTATCCATTTATTCCCAAATGGCCATTGTTTGAAAGAAGGAGACCTTTCCCAGGGCTAGATTTGAGATATCTTAGTATCTGGTAGACAGCTTCAAGATGTGTGGATCGAGGCCGATGCATAAATTGACTTACTACACTTACTGCATAGGATATGTCCGGCCTTGTGTGAGACAAGTAAATTAGTTTCCCGACCATTCTTTGATAGCGATCAATGTCAACCAACTTACTGCCGTCTTCTTGTAACTTGTGATTTGCTTCAATTGGGGTATTCGCTGGTTTACAGCCTAACATTCCTGTTTCTTTCAGCAAGTCTAGGACATATTTTCTTTGAGAGATAAATATACCCTTGTTTGATCGAGCTACCTCTATTCCAAGGAAATATCTTAGTTTGCCCAAATCTTTGATTTCAAACTCGGTGGCCAACTGCTTCTTTAGTCTCATCATCTCTTCTTGGTTATCTCCAGTCATTATTATATCATCCACATATACAATGAGGATGGTAACCTTACCATTGAGATGTTTGATGAACATAGTGTGATCTGCATTACTTTGCTTGTAGCCAAGGGTAGTCATTGCTGCACTAAACCTACCAAACCATGCCCGAGGTGATTGTTTCAAACCATAGAGGGCTTTTCTTAATCGACAAACCTTTCCTTCAGTTTTCTGACATGAGAAGCCTGGAGGGATTTCCATATACACTTCTTCTTCCAATTCTCCATGTAGAAAAGCATTTTTCACATCAAACTGTTGTAGGTCCCATCCAAGATTAGCAGCACAAGACAAGAGGACCCTCACGGAGTTCATCTTAGCAACCGGAGCAAAGGTTTCTTGATAATCGATCCCATAGGTCTGAGTATATCCTTTGGCTACTAATCGGGCCTTTAACCTTTCAATAGAGCCGTCTGCGTTATGCTTCACAGTGTATACCCATTTGCATCCAACCGGGATTTTACCCGAAGGTTTGTAAACAAGCTCCCAAGTCTCATTTTTTACCAAGGCCTTCATCTCTTCTATCATGGCACCTTTCCACTGAGGGTCATTGATGGCTTCTTTCCATCCCTGTGGTACGGAAACAGAATGCAAGGAAGACAAAAAACCTCTATATGATGGGGTTAGTGATTTATATGAAACAAAGCTAGAGATGGGATGTTGAGTACACGACCGAGTCTTTTTTCTAAGAGCTATTGGGAGATCAAGGTCATTATCCATATCATTTGAAACGGTCTCAGGGTTACCTGATTCAGCAGGAGTCGAGTCCGGGACCAACGGTTGGCTATGTAGAGTAGCTTCATCCTTCTTTCTGCGAGCATATCTCAGCAGATTAGGTAAATCCAGTTTTCCTGTTTCGGATTGGGGAGCTTGATCTGTATCTGAGATTGTTTCCCCCTGATACTCCCCCTGCCCGCGATTTCCAGTCAGTCCAAGAAAGGTTTGCTCGGTGAAAGGCCCAGTCACTTGTTCTAGCCCAGTCACTTGTTCTATATGATTGTTATTGTCCCCCCCTAGAACATGTGACAGAGGTGGGAAAGAAGGCTTCCATTTCTCGAAAAGTAACATCCATAGAGACATAAAACTTTCTAGTTGGTGGATGGTAGCACTTGTACCCTTTTTGTGTGGTCGGATATCCAACAAATATACATTTCAATGCTCTAGGGTCCAGTTTTCCTCCAATATGTTTATGTACAAAACATACACACCCAAAGATTTTAGGAGGGATACTGGAAAAATTAGTACCTTGAATAATTTCCAATGGACATTTGAAATTCAAGGTCCTCAAAGGCATGCGGTTGATCAAGTATGCCGCTGTGAGCACTGCATCACCCCAGTAAACTTTAGGTACATTCATTGTGAACATGAGAGCCCTGGCAACCTCAAGAAGATGTCGGTTTTTCCGTTCAGAAACCCCATTTTGAGCGGGTGTGTTGACACAACTTGTTTGGTGTATAATTCCATGAGTGCCTAGATAAGATTGAAAGTTCTTTTCCATATATTCAGTACCATTATCGGTACGTAGAATTTTCACAGAGACACCAAATTGAGTGTTAATCATTCTATGGAAAGACTGGAAACAAGCAAACACTTCACTTTTTGCATGCATCAAATAGACCCATGTCTTCCTACTGTAACAATCAATAAAGATTACAAACCACCTATATCCTGATAGAGAGACAACTGGGCTTGGTCCCCAAACATCAGAGTGGATTATCATAAATGGTTCTGAACTTTTATTATTAATGGCAGGATATGAAGTTCGAGTGTGCTTAGCTAGTTCACAAGCATCACATACTAAGGTCTCCACATTACACTGTTGGAATAAATGAGGAAAAATGTTTTTCAAAACATAAAATGAAGGGTGCCCTGATCTTCTGTGCCACTGAAGGATTTGGTGATGGGTGGAGTCCGAATCACTCATCAAGGCATGACTTTTGACACTAGATCCTCCAACCAATCGGTATAGACCGTCGTGCACTCTACCATAGCCAATCGTTTTCCCCGTGCTCAGCTCCTGTATAATACAATGAGAAGGGAAAAATTCAATTTTACAATTCAAATCTCTGGTGAGGGCACTAACAGACAGAAGGTTATGTGAAAAACTAGGGATATGTAATGCTAGAGGTAAATCAAGTGAAGAGGTGCATTTGATAGAACCTTTTCCGGTTATAGAAGATAAAGATCCGTCGGCTATACGGACTTTATCACTACCTGAACACAAAGAGTATGTAAGGAATTTTTCACGAGTACCCGTCATATGATCAGAGGCTCCGGAATCCAGAATCCATGAATTATTATCGACACAATGAGTATACTGTGTTGTATGAGCAGATGGACGTGATATACCTGTGCGGGCAAGATGAGAGGAATGAGTGGAAGTGGCATTTATAGTACCAGGAGATTCAATTCTTGCCATAAGTTGCCTGAGAGTCTGTAACTCCTCATTGGTTAGTCCCTTGGAGGGTGTTTCCTCGCTCGGTTGCTCGATGTGGGAGGAAGCTTCATAAACCTTAGCATGAACATTTGCTTGAGGTCGTGAACTACTGAATCTTCCACCCCCGCGGCCTCGTTTAGGACGGCCATGGATACTCCAGCATGTGGCTTTAGTGTGATTTGGTTTCCCACAATGTTCACACCTTTTCTCATCTTGTACTTCACCTCCTTTGTTTGTATTTCTAGCAGCAATGTATTTTGTGGTGTAACTATGTGAGTCAACAAACATACCTGATCCTTCATTAGAGATAATTGGCATCATAGCATTTCTTCTGCTTTCTTCTTGTTGCACATAGTTATATGTCTGTCGTAAGGAGGGAAAAGGGTCTTTTCCAAGAACCTGTACTCTGATTTGATCAAAGAGATCATGCAGCCCTGCTAGAAAATCATACACTCGTTCTTTTTCGACCAATGTATGAAACTTTGTTGCATCAGCTGGGCATGAGGCTTGAAAATCTTGATAATAGTCAAGTTCTTGCCACAAACTGCTGAGCTCAGAAAAGTACTGGGCAATTGTCATCTCACCTTGTTTGGTTTCATGGATCTTCCTCCGCAGTTCGTATATTTGGGCATCATTTCCAGACTGAGAATAAGTCTGAGCAGTAGCCTCCCAAATTTTTTGTGCCGTGTCCAGCAGAAGGTATCCACGTGCGAGTTGTGGTTGCATAGAATTTATTAGCCACGACATAACAAGCGAATTCTCAGACTCCCATCTGGAAGTATCAGCCCGATTCGATGTAATTTTCCCATTGATATAGCCCTGCATACCTCTGGCTTGAATAAACAGCAAGCAGGATCGCGACCACGCGAGATAATTTGTTCCATCAAGTTTGACAGGACTGATCTGCAGAGAAGGATTATCATAAGTAATCTTGCTACCCGCATGTTCATCCATAGAAGATTCCTCCTTCTTTCCGTCAGACATGGCAGCGATGGAGAGTGTCTTGTGCAGTGGGCTTTTCAACGCCGATAGCGAGCAAGGTTAGTAACCTGTTCAACGCCTAAGAGCCCCTCGGATATGGCTCTGATACCATGTTGAATTGCAATGCAATTTATATTCAAAACAATGAGAGTAATTACACTTGTATTGTCCTAATTACCACTACTCCTATTTATAGTCTAACCATTACAGATAATTATAGTAATAATATCTCTAATTGCTAATTACAATAGTTACCATAATACAAGTTACCATAATACAACTATTTCCTTATTATTCCCTACAATCATGCTGAATGATTGTCTTCCCTTGATACCATCAATCAACACCATCTTTCTTTTTTGCCTCTATTTTATCGTTTGGAACTTTCTATGTTTTCAACTTATGAAGATGTCGGATCTTTAATACAGGATTAAGTTTAGATCTCTTGATTAATGCAAGCCTTTGAAATCTCGTGCCTGAATTCTGACCACGAGATAGGACGAGTGACTTGTGTTTTTTCTAAATGTTTATTGATATTGAAAAATGTAATAGTATCCAATGCATTTATTCACTTCAGAATTATTCATTGGTATGGTGTAATATATCTCTATATTCTTACTTTTAAGAGGGAAGGCAGACATCAAAACACACACTCTAGTTCTGTCTGATATCTGTCCCCGGTTTGTCTGTCTATGCGCCTTTTGATACTCCACGTTTGTGGCTTGAAGAAGAGTTTCTAATGCAAAAATCTGTTACTTGAAGTTGATCTCATTTTTAACTTTCCCACTTCCATGTTTCATTATTAGGAAGCCCAAGGTTGCTCTCTCTTGAAATTATTGGAACTGAAGTTGAAGGCACAACACTTAATGTTGAGAAGAGATACTGGGGTGGTGAAGAGGGCCAGTCAATTCACCGCTGGTTCCGGGTATATGATTTGGTTTATGAGTGTCAGTGACAGCCATTTCTTTCTTTTGATCAAATAATTTTGTATTTGAAAAACTTCTGCATATTTGTTCAGCTAATCAAGCTATAGTTTGATGTTTTCCCCAAAAATCTCCGTGCTTTAATAAATGTTTTTTCACAATTAACACGTCAGAAATTGTCGATAATGCCTGCTATTTCTCATGTAGACTAATTATAGGGGCTCATGTTGCAGACTAGTTCCACTGGCACTCACAGCGAAATCAGTGGTGCTATTGCTTCATCATATACCCTCTCTGTAGATGATATCGATTTCTTCATTTCATTGTCATGTGAGCCAATTCGAAATGATGGTGCCCGTGGTCCAATTGTCCATTCTGAACAAGTGGGACCCATTGTGCCTGGTAATCTTAGAGAATACACAGTTTTTTCCCCATGCTGGGCTTGATTCATATTTCTATTGACATAGTTTTCGGTCATTACTCTTGGAAGTGACTGTACGTTGAGCTATGACCTTTAACATTGAGCTATGACCTTTATTTTTAAAGGACCCCCAACATCACATTCACTGGAATTTCATGGATCCCTCATTGAAGGAGAACGAATAAACTTCACTGCTTCTTACAGCGGAGGGTGAGCCTCTGTGGAAGCCCCATTTGAAACTGCATTTACTGTCTCTTTATTAACTTCCCCGTTGCATTGTTGTGACCTTTTATTTTTTCAGGGTGAAGGGTGATTGCTTGTATGAGTGGTTTAGAGTAAATAGCAATGGTCACAAAGAAAAACTTAGTGCTGGTGGTAAATACTTTACTTATGTTTCATTTGCTGGGATGCTTGTTTAACTGTTAAGATGAACAATAAATTATCCCTACAGAATTTTTAGATTTAACCTTGGATGATGTGGGAGGATGTGTGGAACTTATTTATACTCCTGTTCGTTCGGATGGATTGAAGGGGTTGGCCAGGAAACTCGTTTCTAGTCCTGTTGTGCCCGGTGAGTGGTTCTTCTTTGTTATATGTTCCAAATATTTAATTCTCTTCTCAAACACATTTTCCACGTTCTTATTCTTATTGCCCAGTCGAAAAATGTCTTGCCTCTCATGAATATTGCTCTTTAGTGCTAAACTCCTGTTTTTACTTTGACCCTTGGAGCCTGAAACTCATTGATTCTATAATGTTTTATTCAGTGATAGTTCTTTGATTATTTGTCTTTCCGAGGCACAAAGGTGTGAGCTTGCATCAGTGATTAAATACCAATAAGTATGCATGTCACATGGATGATTATATGTAAAAGCTTTGCTCTCTGCTGTTTTCTGTTTTTCTTTTTACTCTTACCATACTTTTCCTTGAACATAATTCTTTCTATCATTTCCCCCGGGCAACACGTGGAAACTTTTGCTCCAAGTCTAAAAAAAATTGCTATTGTATGCAGGGGAGCCTGTAGGCATTGAATTGGTGATTCCTGATTGCTGTGAGGGCCAGGAAGTGGTCCCTCAAACCAGGTATTTTGGAGGGCAAGAAGGTGTCGGGAAATATAGCTGGCTACGATCAAAGTATAAGCTTCATGGTTCTGCCCTTATGGAACTGGCGGACAATGTTGACAATGCTGATATCCTTGGTCCTGCACTGTAAGTATTTTATCTGGTGGCAAGTCTCAAGTTTTGATTTTTGCACCACTACAATTTCATCGAACTACTTATTTTTGCCTCAGAACTTATACTCCATCTCTTGAAGATGTTGGATCTTTTGTAGCCATGTGTTGGCTCCCACAACGGTCAGATGGAAAACATGGAAAGGCTTTGGTATCAATTTGTGAATCTCCAGTAACTCCAGGTAAAATCTTAGATCCCTGCCCCCTTTACTGTTCAGTTTTTTTGTTGATTTTTGCTTGAAAAAAATACCCTGATCACATAAGTATATTCTATCTTGCTTTAATTTGTTTCCCCTATATCTGAGATTAGTGAAAGCTTAATAAATCTGGTTTTATTAATCCTTTTTTTGGATCATATCCTCCTGGATATTATCATCATAAACCATTTTCTTGCTCAAATTCCCAATCATGTCAGTTCTTGCCTAAACTTTTTATCCGTTCTAATTTTGGAGGAATTATATTATGTGACAGCTCTTCCAGTAGTTAGTAACGTTTGCGTGAAAAAGTTGTCTTCAAGTGCTTATGTTGGTGAAGGAGAGTACTTTGGTGGATACGAAGGATTGAGCTTGTTTAGCTGGTATAGAGAATCTGACGAGGGAACAACTGTTCTCATCGGTGGAGCTAATTCTAAATCTTATGAAGTTTCAGATGAAGATTATAATTGCAAATTGTTGTTTGGGTAACTATTCTTGCTCTTTCATTTAAAGTATAATGATATATAGTGAGATGCTGACAAATGCTGGGCTACTTCCAAAAATACCTGCAATGCAACTTGAAAATTCTTACCAAATTCTTTTATGCATTTGACTTGAATAATGTGTATTGCCCCCAAAAAGAAGTTGCCATTTGGTGTTTGTGAGATGTTCCTTCAAAATTCTCATAAACAAATTATTCAGTTGTCAAATCAATACATTAGTAAATGACAATAAATTCTCATTATTTTCCTTTTACTACTTTGTTGCTCATATCTCGAACAAGTGTCACATACAATATTATTCTATTACTATAACACCAATTTTGGGAACACACCAGCAGTGTGCATCTGAGTCTAAGCCGGTAGAAAGTTTATATTTAATATTTAGCACCGTTGACACTTTCTTCGTCATAAATTATATTTCTTTCTAGAACCAAGCAGGCATAATTTTTTCATAATTTGGTGCTTTTAAGACTGTTTAAGCACTGACACAGAGGTAAGCACTTCTATAATATTAACAAACATATCACGAATGGTCATTTCACCAAAAACACCAAACTACATTGGTGTTATGATCTTATTTGCTTCAGTAAGCAATTTCTCTCAAATTGTCATTCATAGTAGTCAGTACCAAACAATGTTAGTATTATGACCTTATTTGCATCTATAAATGCCTCCGACTCCTGAAGGCAGAACTGCAAATACATTCATCCAGGTCTTGTTAGGTAAACTGTTTGCGTAGAAGTTGTCCAGACCTGTTTAGTTCAAGTTGGACTAAAACTAGAGTATATGGTATCTTATTAAGAAAATGCAAATACAATTTATCTCAGGAGATCATATTTCGTGAGCATGCAATTACAATTTTCTATATAGGCAGAGCCAAGTACTTTGAAATGCTATACCACACTCCAGTTTATCACCTACTGAAGAATTCTTTTAAAGCAGATATTTCTTTCATCTTGCAGGTATACACCTGTTCGTTCAGATTCAGTCCTTGGAGAACTTAGATTATCAGAGCCGACTGACGTAATCTTCCCAGGTGATACTTTCATCTTGACATTCCTTTGCAGCTTTGGGTTGGTAATAAGCTGCAAAAGGTTTGTCTTGTATCATCAAATTTCACAGTTTGTTTTGTCCGCTCATGGTCATACCTGTGAATCTGTTATTCTCATCCGTTTTGATCAACTCTCTAAAATATTAATCACCGGATATTGTTAATTGCAGCATTGGCTGTGTGCAGCATTTGAATTGAATTATGCATCAGTTGTAATAGATCCATTAAGAAATACAGTCAAACGATGAACTCAGTGCACAAGTTAGTTATAAGTTGTTTACTTGATTTTAGGTGTTAGCAACTATTATCCATCGCTGTTGTATTGATATGACTAAGAGATAGTTTTATATTGTTACTAAACAAATACATTACATTTTCATCGAAAACCTGTCTTATTTTATTTTGAAGCAAACGCTGTTGGTGAACTCTTAGTGTCTGGTTTGTTGTCTTTTGGTGCAATTTCTACATTAAAAATCTATTTTTCTGTTGCAAAATCCTCTGTTTCTCTCTTTATTCTCTATGCTATTACTTAATTATACATAATTCTGTGCTCTGTAAAATATGACATGGACAAATCATAAATTAGCGTGAGAAAATGAAGTGTTCAGTGATCTCATTACCATGAGGTGAAATGAAGCTGTCAGCTCATTTATGTTGGTGATGCTGGGCTTTCTTTTGTATCAGATGCTAGCATTTACTCACCTGCACTGCACCACACCACCACCTATATTGCGTCATTTAATCTCATAGTCAGTATTTTTTGATGCCATGCTCAAGAATTGCACTTTATCTCAGAGGTACCGAGAATTGAGATGCTAGCTCTTACCGGAAAAGCAGTTGAAGGGGGGGTATTGACTGCCTTAGAAGTTATTCCGTCAACTCATAGTCAGCATAATGTTTGGGAGAAGTACAAGAAAGAAGTCAGATACCAGTGGTATGGGTACTCATACAATTTATTTAATGTTTGTTGGCCATGCTATTTAACTCAACTGGACATTTATCATCCTCATTTGCCATCAAAATTTCCAAAATCCCATTCTGTGAGGAGTTATAGAATGAATCCAGATGTTTATTATATTGGTCTTTCTGGCTCACAATATCACTCATGCTGCATACCACTTGTGTTGTAGGTTTTGCTCATCTGAAACTGAAAATGATCTGTCTTTCTACCCGTTTCCATCACAACGTTCGTGCTCCTATAAAGTACGATTTGAGGACATTGGTCGGTGCCTGAGGTGTGAATGCATTGTTACTGATGTTTTTGGAAGATCGAGTGAGCCAGCATATGCTGAAACTGATCCTGTTCTACCAGGTCTTTATTCTAAAAATACAATGGGATTCTTGTTCTTGAAGACCTTTCTGTGTGATATTATTCTAGGATGACGTGTCTTAGAGAGATTGGTCATAGAAAGAAATGTTTATGTGTGTCTCAATTTCTGAAGGCTTTGTTGTCTGTTTTCAGGAGTTCCTAGAATGGGCAAGCTGGAAATTGAGGGTCGAGGTTTCCACACCAATTTATATGCAGTACGTGGCATTTATAGTGGGGGAAAGGAAGGGAAAAGTAGGATTCAGTGGCTTAGTTCAATGGTTGGAAGTCCTGATCTCATTGCTATTCCTGGTATAGTATCTCTCTTTGGCTGGTTCTCTGTTGTTGTTGAAAGTCGGATAGGACATGGGAAATTTGTGTAAAATCCTCTTGGGTTTTGTATGTCCTCAATATATTTTTATGCTGAATTATTGGCTCGATTTATCTCTAGTTACTCTCCTTGTTAATTCAGCAAAAGGATATCAAATTACTCAATCTGATTTTTGTTTTTGTTTGGAGTCCAATTATTACAAATACCTCGCGGTCTCTTCTGTATTACTCAAAAGACTGTTTATCCCTTCTAATGTTCTTGTTACTTATCAGGGGAGACTGGAAGGATGTACGAGGCTAATGTTGATGACGTAGGCTACAGGCTAGTTGCGATTTATACTCCAGTAAGAGATGATGGGGTTGAGGGACAATCCGTCTCTGCATCAACAGATCCCGTCGCTGTTGGTAAATTTGGAACTGTCACGTTTTTTAGTTCTGCCCTACTTTTGCCAATTAAGTTGTTTTTATGTGTGATTGCTCATGTTAATTCATCTACTTGCAGAGCCTGATGTTCTTAAAGAAGTGAAGCAGAAGCTGGATCTTGGATCCGTGAAGTTTGAGGTGTTTTCTCGTGTCAATAGTTTGTTTGAATCACTTTTTATGCATTGTGAATTTCTTTTCTGTTTATCCATTAAAGTATATAACCTGCTCTTATGTCTCTAATTTTATTTGCCATATTTCAAGACTTTATCCAAAATATATTCCGATAACTTTGCTGGTGTTGATTCTTAAAAAGTTATATATTCTCTAAACGTGTGCAAATTTATTGGTCGTGGATCAGGTTCTGTTCGACAAGGATCGATCTCCAAAAAAGGTTATTATTTTCAGTTTTCTACACAAATTCTTAATCATCTCCAGACTCATCAAGAAATATAGGAACTTATGTATGTACTCTACCATTATGAATATTGCAGATTCCTGGAATGGGAAGTCTCGAGAGAAGAATTCTTGAAGTCAACAGAAAAAGAATCAAAGTTGTGAAGCCAGGCTCTAAAACTTCGTTTCCTGCAGTAGAAATTCGTGGAAGTTATACTCCTCCTTTCCATGTACGTCTTTTTCTTCTTCATCGATGCAACTCTACCCCCAATCAAAGTGAACCTGCCTTTATTTAAATTATTATCGTCTTTACTTTCAATGATACTTACTCGGGGTACTTGACTGTTATTTCTGTTGCATTCCTGCCTTCTCGTTGTGTAGGTCGAGCTATTCAGAAATGATCAACACCGTCTTAGAATTGTTATAGATGGTGAGAATGAAGTGGATTTGATGCTGCAGACTCGCCACCTTCGTGATGTTATTGTCCTAGTCATTCGGGGCTTTGCACAACGATTCAACAGTACACCGCTCAATACTCTCCTGAAAATAGATATGTGATGCTTATTATGAGTTGCCTTTTTCTTTTGCATGTATACATGCAATATTTGTATAGAGCTGTGCGTCTCTCTCTCTCAATTATGGTGGTTTGTTAAGTACATCTATATTCTATATCTTTATATCTAATCTGACATACATATAATGACTTTGAACATTAACACACATTGAATTCATCAATTTTTCAATCATTTTTCTTTGTTGCTATTAAAATTGATTACTAAAATGAATTGATTTCTTCATGATGACTATTTAATGTTTCTATTTTTTTTCTTTTATTTTACATGTAAGTACATCATTTTTATTTGTGATTCTTTTGTATATTCTTATCTATTTAACATAACAAATTGTGGATAAGAGTTCCTCAACGTCTCCTTTAAATTTTTCTTTTCCCTTTTTCTTTTCTAAATTTTATGCACAAATATTTATTATTGACATTTATTAGGTACTTTTTTAACAAGATAGATTTTTAAATATGAACTAAGAAGCATCATACATGATGTAGATTTCAAAATATATCTTTATGATGTAGATTTTAAAATATATTTTAAAGATTATTGGTAAGAAATTTTTTTTAAGTAAATATTAATTGAAATATTTTGTGATTGTGATTTTGCAATAATTTTTTCAAATTAATCTTTTTTAATGAATTATTCTTTAATAGTGTTTTGCTATTTGTACATCTAATTGCGTTGGGTAGAAAATCTCGGTGTCACGTATTGATGTAAGTTTCTGTCTAATTTACTCAATTGTATTCTTTCATGGGTTCAGAACATTTCATATGCTCTGATTAATATTTGGTAATTTATATACAATGATTATTGTTGGTTTATCTTCCTATCTTTTATGTGCATATGTCATTGTTTTTGTGGCACTATTGTTTTTTTATATATATTTATTTTTCATGTTTGCGGGTGTGTTTGTGTTTATTGTTTTTATTTACCATGGTTGGAAAAATTATATGCGGAGATAAATTTAATTCATAATATGTCATTAGTAATACATGTTAATGATTCACTAATTTTATTTCACAATAACTATAATATTTTATTTAATGTTTACTTTAATTTTTAAAATATAACTAATAAAATTTGCGAGCTTTTCAACACTTTTCTATTTTCCAGTTTTTTCACGATGACTTGAATCCATCCTACCATAAGATTTTAAAACACACCAATAAATATTTTTTAGACATAAACCTAAGCCCTCGACTAAATTTCATAATTCGTTTTAAAACTTGAACCGAAGCTTTCGGTTTTAACTCGAATCAACTCGAAACTCAAGGAAACTTTAACCATAGCTTTCCAATATCTAATCAACTTTTTTTAAACCCAAATCTTGTCCATTTAAAGCCCATAGAAATGCCTAGAAAGCTATTGAATTTCTGCTCTTGTTTCGAACCAAACCCCAACTTTAACAACTCCCAAGTTCCTTCAACCCTAAGCCTTAACCAATGTGACTAGCCCCTAACCAGCCATCCTAGGGCCTAGACCGAACCCTTAGGAACCTACTAGACCAAGTCCTATAGGCCATGCACGAGGACGTGCATGGTTCTTCAACTCTTGCGCGCGACATGGCTTGCGCTGTCAAGCCGTGCGGATACCCTCCTAGGCCTTGCACCAGCCTCCCCTCAAACCATCTAGGACCATATAGCGCCCTCTTAGGACCCTTGAACACGCCCCAACCGCAGCACGCAGCCGCACCCTTCAAGAAACCAAAATTCGAAACCCTAGTTCCCTTAAACCCAAAAATCGTGCAGCCCTTCTCTTGCCTCGTTCCAGACCTGAACCGTGCCTCTAAGGACCATTAAACCTACTGTAATTCGACCTCCTAACCATATAAACCTGGCAGCCCCTTCATACCATCGAGAAACATCAAGAATCATGCAAAAAAGATCATGTTTTCCATGTATAGTGCATAAAAGCGAAAATAAAAGAAGGGACATCAGATTTTCCATGGAACAATTATATTCACACATAATATGGTATGAATGATGAGAAAAGAAGGAATAAGACGTGCCTTTGCGTGATTCACGTACGAAGATTCAATTATAAGCGCGAAGAACGTTGGTGGAGAGATGGGGGAGCCTTGGCTGCATTTTTACTTCCAAATCCTTGTGAACCAGCCTTGAAAGTGAGTATGTGTGCGCGTGTATTGATAGAGAGAAAACCCTAGGATTCTAGTGCTTTAAACGTGTGGTTTGAAGAGTTTTGGGGTTTAGAAACTCCATATTTTAATATAAATAATTGGGTAGAAAGTTAGGCTCAATAACCTTGGTATAATAGGCCCATTATGATGTATGAAAAATATCTCGTTCAGGAAAGTTTTCGAAAATAATAAGCGAGTCTCCAGAAAGTCCTTGTTTTCTTCAAAAATCGATTACCGGTTTAAAATATGACTTGACAATTAAAAACACCTCAAAAGGCACCATTTTCGAAATATTATATATACCATATATTAAATAATTAAAAATAATAATTTAATAAAAATATTTCTCCTTTACAGTTCCCGGACTCCGTTATTCGATCGCGTCTAGAATACACTTAAAACACAGTTTTATGCATTATAATAGAAAAATATATTTTGAACATGTAAATATGCCTACCACATATAAATAAAGCAATTAAAATGATTTAAGTAATTATTTTTTTATTTTTCCTAGATTTGTATGCAGTTGGATTACGTTATCACATTTTGAACCTCACAGACGATAATTTTTGATAAAGCGGCAAGCGTATGATACTATAATTGGTATATATCAGAGCCAAAGTCATGAGTTCGTTTGCATAGATTACAAAAATGTAATTATTGAGAGTGATATTGTTGGAGTACAGTAATTGTCCATGCTGGATACATCAATCGAACCATAACGCTTGAGCTGCTATACCGTTTAAAATATTTGAGTTTCATCATTACCATCAGTTATAATTTTTGGTAAAGCAACAAACGACTGGTCCTACAATTGATATCAGAGCTCAATGTCACGCATTCGATTCTCACTGATTGCTAAGTGTGAAATTGTTAGGAGGGTGATTGTTGTGGTGCAATAATTGTCAATGTTGGATAGATCAATTGAAACGTGACATTTGAGCTACTGTACGATTTTAAAATATTTGAGTTAATGTTTAAGTATTGTTACCACAATTTATAATTTTTGGTAAATCGACAAACACTCTATCCTACAATATTTATTTATATCACGACTCAATTAATATTACATTAATTTAACTAAATTAATAAAGTTCGAATTTGAAATTTTCTTTAAATAAATTAAGTGAAACAATTTATGGAAATTATTCGTGAAAACGGTTTTCTTGAAAACTTTAATTGACAAAATGTTTCAATAAACAAATAAATTATTTAATTTATTTGTTTCAAATCTAAAATCATAAATTATAAATTATAATTTAAAAATTAGAATTATCTAGTCATTTTTCTATATCAAGTCTTAATTATTCTTGTAATATTTGACATTATGTATACTTAAGTGTTTTTATATCTCATCGGGTAATTTTAACTATTATATGGAATTTTAAAAGCAACAAAATTAATTAAAAATGTAGTTACAAAATATGTTTTATGAGGTTATGACTTAAATCTAAAATAAATTTTTAGTAATTTTGAAATATTAATATTTGTAACTAAAGATTAGGAGGTGTTGTCCCATTAATTTTTTTAAAGGAAGAAAAATACAATTATTATTTTGAACTTTTCCTGTTATGATTTTTTTTATCTTCCTAATAAGATATCTATCTACATCCCTTACATCGAGAGAGTTTTTTTCTAATATATTATTTGCGATTGAATTTTCATATATTTTATCTTAATTTTTATATCATTTAATTATAACAATAATTTTTAAATTAATATATACATTCTATTTTTTTATAACTTCATTTTTTTCCAGAGTTTTCTATTCATTATACTTCGAAATTCAGGCGCACATTCTTTCTCATTAACAATTAATTCATATACTTAATTATTTTCCTAAAGCAAAATAGATATAATATAATATGTGGAGAAACCAAGTGAGGCTTCAAAAAACAATAAAAAATAAATGGAGTTAGACCAGAAGCATAAACAAATCAAATAAACAAAATAAGAAGATCATAGGAAAAAACACGCAAGCATCAAAGAGGTTGACAAAAATCAAATCTGATGACGAGATGACGAAAAAGAAATATGAAAATTAGATATGAAGATAAGATTGGATCAATTTAATCGAAATAAGAAGCACGAAAAACATAAAAAAATGAAAAAGATACTGAAATATTCTGAAACCATACAAGAAAAAGATTGAAAAAACTAAATCATGATTGTTTAAATGTTAAATAAGCTGTGGTGTTTAGACAAAAATTTATATATAAGTTTTTGTTATTACAAACTACTGATCTAACTCAAGCTTATATTAATGCTGACTATTAAGCCAAACCAACAGATCAAGCTATTCCACTATTTCGATATGATAGAATTAATCAGCACAACTTGAACCAAGCTGCTCGAACAGAACGAAGCGACTTGAAGTTTAGTCCATCAAACATTCTCTGTTTAAAAAACTGACACTATATATGACAAATCATTAAAGACACGTTGCTTTATCTGCATAAATATCGGTTACACAGTAAATAAAGTGAGTACCAGATATATTTGTTTTCGTAGAGGAGCAAAACCCCTATAAATAAGGAATGTATCGAGATTGAAGAGCTCTCCGAAAAACTATTATTGCTTTGTTAATCTTCATCAAACTTTCAAATCGCACATATATATAAAAAACCATCTTTAAGATGTTATTGCACAGACTCAGATTCCCATCAAATTGATTAAAGATCAATATTGTGTACTCTGTATTTTCACTTATTTTTTACATATGAGTGTTGTTGTACTGTGAGAATCGACTATGACTAGGGGTGTTCATCGGTCGGTTCGGTTTTTTATTTCGGTTTTTTCGGTTTTCGGTTTTAGAAATATATAATCCGAATCCGAACCATTTTTCTTCAGTTCCGGTCGGTTTTCTACCAAAACGGTTCGGTTATTTCGGTCGGTTATTTCGGTTTTGGTATAATTATTTAAATTAATAATATAAATACATTGTAAAATATAATATGTTAACTTTCTATATGTTTTCTTAGTAAAATATTTAAATAGAAGGTCTAAATTAATTGAACAAACAACAATCAACTAAAAATTGTTCAAAATGGTTTTCATTCACTAAATATCATATCAAAATATATAATATAAATAAAAATATAAAAAAATTATTAATTTAATGAAATTTCGGTTTTTTTCGTATATAATCCAAAACCGAACCAAATAAACTTCGGTTTTAACATTTATATCCGAATTACAAAATTCGGCTTTCGGTTCGGTTCGGTGTTCGGTTTTTTCGGTTTGGATTTTCGGTTTTTTCGGTTTTATTCAAAGTTTGAATACCCCAAACTATGAATGTCAGAAGCATGTTTTGAAAAGATCAATTTAAGAATAGAGTACTAGGACTTTCAGCTTTTAGGTTGTCGAACCAAGCTGAAGTGAGTTTGTACAAGTCGTTGTACCGATCAAATCTTCTAGTAAAATCATTCTGGAAACAAAAGGATGGGAAACGTATAAGCTTAGCATTTGAACTTCCATAAACAACTTCTTACCTCTTTGTTTACTACTAATTATTTGATATGCTAAGTTTATCATCCGTGATGATATATTAACTGAAATAAATCTAGTGTTGTTTTTCATATTCACTAAGTAATCTGAGAAGTTTCCGCACTTAAAACACGTTTATAGTAGCTCAAATTATTCAGTCTGATTGGAATATCGTTTTAAGTTGTTAACAAAGTTTAAGCTTAGCATTATTTGACATTGTTTCATAACAGTTAATTCACTCTCCCTCTAAATTGTTATCTTCGAACCTTTCAATTGATATCAGATCGAGGTTATTCCAATATCTGATATATTAAATGACTTTCTTTAAAAAAATTCTTATGTTTTCAAAAGACTAATATGATGATTGAAAAATGCAAATGCAGACACATTCAACTGGTACCCAGTCCTATTTGGGTCTAAACGGGATTAGTCCATTGAGAACCTACACTTGGATCAGTTGACAACCTGGCCTCATTGTTTGTTTTGGAAAGGCTGTGCAAAAACACGTGTTTGTGTGTGTGTGAAATGGAATGTTATTTAGCCTTTCTGTCATCATTGGTTCGCATATATCTCTTATCAACATGCTTGCAGTTGTAGTATTTATAGAATTTAGCCATTCCTGAGTTGTGTCTTGCCTGATTTAATCTGCGATCAAACCAGTTGGGCTTGACATATGAACTCTCTAGTGTATATTCAATACCAAACTTTTTGCCTTTGTTCATCAGTTCGACATGTTTATCAACTTGATCAACCGACTTCTGATATTCATATATCGTATTGGACTTTACAGGGTGAATGTATTTCCTTTTGCACAGATTCAGTTTCGATTGAGTACTGCAGTCAGTAGGATTGCTATCATTACCACTGAAGCCAAGACCAGTTTGGTATCTTGAGTACTTCTGCAGCTCTTATATTTTCTCAAGACTTGCTCATAACTTATTTCAAATGGTAATCAGTTCAGCTAGTTTCTTATTCTCAGAAATAAGCCATTGATGTTCATTCAGTACTTTTTCATTTTCAGCTTTCAGTTTTGCAATTTGTGCCTGAAGAATTAATACTTCACCCGACTGTTCCCAGTTAGGCTCAGCATCATTGTCAGTTTGGCTTGCTTGTTTTGCTTTCACTTACTCGAATGATTGAGAAAGTCTTTTGTACTTTATTACCATGTCATTGAGTGCAGTGATAAGATCATTGAGTGTAAAATCATTTGAGATAAAATCAAATACTTCATCATAGGTAGATTCCAGCTCAGCATCAGCTTTGAGACATTGTACCACCTTTCATCACATTCACGGGTCGAGAAGTCTGACTCGAATAAGTCAGTCTCAGAGTCAGCCCACTTGGCTTTGCCCTCTTCAGCAACAAGCACATTCTGATTTCCTTTCTTTCTGAATGATCTCATGTCATCCTTGGACTTTTTCTTCTTGTCATGAAGTCGACCTTCTTTGTCAGTTGGCCTCCTCCTCTCTTTCTTCTTTGACTTGGGATAGTCAGCAAAGTGTTTGTCCTCATTGATGAACTCTTTCTTGTGATGACTACAGCTGCTTGGGCTTTGAAAGTTACCTCGATTCTTTCGTAATAACTTCCCAAATTTCTTTGCAAACAATTGTATTGCATCACTGTTTAATCGCTTAGCTGACTTCTCTTTTGAGGCCTTTGTTTAGTAGTTGCAACAGTCAAAGCCTTTGTTAGTTTGATTGAAGATTCGTCAGTTCTTGTTTCTAATTCGAATTCATATGCTTTTGTCTTGACATCTCATTTTCTGGGAATGCCATCATGATTTTCAAGGCTATTTCTCTATTTCCATATCCATTTCCAAGAGCACCACTTTCAATAATAATACAACTCGCTCTTTCATCTTGATACTATCAAATTTGTGGATTGTCACAGACAATTTATTTTTATTTGGCAGTGAGAAACATTTTGAATTTACTGAAGGTATTATTGTCCAAAGTTTTATATAATATGTCTTTGGCTACATTATCCATATTCGTCTTCATCTTGTCCTCATTAGTCTATTACATCCTTGATTTTTCGATCATATGAGGAGAATCGTTAGAAATGTCAATAGCCTTCTGTGATGACATACCACGTATCATCGTCTTGACCAGCTAAAGGAGCATGCATCCTGATCTTCTAGTCATCAAAATTTTTAGAGAACATTGAGATCTTACTGAATGATGTCATTTAGAATTTTTTTTAAGAGACAAGAGTAAACCGCTCTGAAAGCACTTGTTAGGATCGAAAATAAATTGGGTGAATAAATTTATCTCAAAATATTTCGGTTGTGTTAGCAACACAGAAACTTTGTTCTTTTCATTTGGGTTCTTAGCAAGTTAGTCACTGTGAACTATGCGGAAGTAGGTTTACTGAAACTGGTTGAACAAATGTTTCATCAAGAAAATCAGTAAAGAGAGTATACTGAAAGTAAAAATGCAAAAGATTGTTTCCGGATGCTAGGAGATTTCAAAACTCCTACGTTACCCCCTTCTTCCTCACGAAATGTTTGCACTAAAATACTTTGCTAATTACAAATAATTTGAAATCACCTACTTCAGTAGAACTTAACACTGTCTATCTGAAACTCTTAGTAAAACTTCAATCGTTACTTTGAACAGTAAAACTTCTTACTCTTAATTACACAAATTTCGCAGAGAAATTCTAAGCACGAATATGATCCTCAAAATGATCTATTAATGATATATCAGTGTGTGCTGGGTTTTTCATTTGACTTTTTAAAAGCTTTTACAGAGAAAATCGGTTTGCTTTGATAATCCAAAAATAGATGGTATAACTGTTTAATTTTGAGCTTGTTCAACTAATTTATTTATAGTTTTAATCTGTAACAATAATTTTTTCAAAATATATTTGTTTCCAAATGCATTTGTTGTCATGTCGTCGTCCTTTCTGACATGTTCTGGTAGTGCGTCGAAACATTACATTCTGTTTAAGTTTCAATCATTGTTAGTACGGAAAATATTATCCGATATTTCAGCTGGTTCTGATCTTTAATCATTGATCATACTAATTCTTCATGGAATTATGAATTCGATCTGACCGATCAATTAGATAAACTGTCAATTGGGTTTCATCAATCGACTTTGAATTGGTTTGACTGTCAATATCCTTCTTATGTTTTATCAGTCTGGATTTGTAGTTAGTTAGGCTTCTTAATTCAGTTTTCCTCCAAGAATTAAGCTCGGTTAGGTTTTATAATTATCTTTTAAATCAATAACTTTATTTAATCACCAAAACATAAAACGATCCAACAAATATAATAAAATGAAAGATGTAAATAAATAGACAAAAATTATAAAACTAAATAACTGTATACATATATTTAAAATATCGATTATAATTGTATGTTATTTTAAAACAAAAAATAGATTAAATAAACACTAGTATTACTAAAATAATATTTTTAATAAAGTTCAAATTCTAGATAATCACGTGTGTGTATAAAACCAAAAATTAACTTTAAGGTTTTAAAAATAAGAAAATTAATTTTTCAAAAAATTTTAAAATAAAAAAATTTCATAAACGAGTTTACTTGTTCATAGCCAGTCCGACCGGTTTTTGATCGGATTTGACTTGTTTTGACCGTTTGATCATTAAAATGTTTTTGAATATGTTTTTGGACCAGACACGTGACCGGTTCACGATTGAACCTGTCAGTCCGAGTTTGAAACATTGTCATGACATGATTATAGTTGATATTTGACTAAAATTGACATTTTATATATAATATTTTTCTTAAAAACCAATTATTTGGAAACAAACAAGTTAACTTAGGTCGATCAACAATGCGATAACCTTACTAACGTGCCAGTTTAGATTATTCAACAACACTATGACCTTAAAATTACAAAATGCGGGTGAGGTTTATGTCCAATGCCTCCATCGCACTAGTAACTCAATATGTGCCAAGAACTACAATAATCTTTTACTGAAATGAGAATGAAAGAAACATGTTTTGAATTAAAAAGTTAGTGAACACTACACATCTGCCATAAGACTAGAAATCATTCTAATTACCAGTTGAAGTAGTATCTATTGACGTTTCTCCGGCTTCAGCATTCTTATATGGAGTGTCCTCTATTGTCTTCACTTGGATGGCCATGGCATTGTCGTATGAAGCGTGCAGCCCGAACAAGAAATAATAGAAAAGGAGGAATAGAGTCCAGATTCCAAACCTAATGAAGGATTCCTGATCTATTGATCCAAGAAGGAAGATGTTGATGGCAATTGATGCAGATGCAACCATGGAACGAATGGGGTGCCCCAAAGCTTGGGACTACAGGCCTGAGGGACTGAAATCCACAGTCCTGCAGTGGAGAAGAGCCATATAGGTACTGTTATGCAATAGGCAATCCAACCTTCACTGAGCGCCCAGTAGATGGAAGTGACCATTGAGGATCCGAGTATAAGCAATATGAAGGCGATTAGTTTGTTTCGGTATTGTTTTGTGGTTTCACCACTTACGTAGTATCTACGAACTAGAATGGCAAGGGCAACAAGCATGAAGATGAAGAGTGTGGAGATTGAGAGTAAGTTGGATAGGATGTCGAGTTTTGTGAAGAAGCAGATGATTGCGGTGGCAGCAAGCATGGCAATGGTGGCGTTAATAGGCGTTCCGGTCTTTTGATCAACTTTAGCGAACCATGGGGGCATCATGTGTGTACGTGCAATATGGGTGAGGTAACGGGCTTGTCCCACTGCACTGACTAGCAGCACGGAAGTCATGCCTTTCAATGCTCCTGCAGCAACGATGTACTTAGCCCAGTTCCACCCCACCATCTCAAATGCTCTTGAAAAGGGAGCATCAACATCGATCATATGGTATGGCTGCATCAGGCAGAGAGTAATAGCTAATAAGCAGTATAAAACTGTAGTGATCATCATGGAACCGACAAGACCGATGGGGATATCTTTTGCCGGGTTCTTGGTTTCCTCGGCCATGGTGGAAACAGCATCAAATCCAACATAGGCGAAAAACAAGACTGCTGAAGCTTTGAAGATTCCGCGGGGACCGAATGGTGCGAAGGGAGTGTAATTACTGGTGTCGGCTTTGATGAGTCCACATATGATGATGAAGATGATAACGATGAGGTGGACTACTGATGCGACATAGTTAAGACGAGAAGAGACCTTTGTGCTAGAAACTGCGATTATGCATATGATTATGACAACAAGGACGGCTAAGGGGTCAAGATGGTTGTACCCATCAGCTAGACCATTGACGTGGATGCGGAAATCTTCGGGCTTATGGTTGCAGAGTGTGGCAAAGTAGGAGGTCCAAGAACGTGCAACTGCTGCGCCACCGATGACATACTCGAGAAGGATATTTCCGGCAGCAATGAAGGCTACGAAATCTCCAAGCTCCACCCTTAAGTAAGAAAATGAACCACCTGCAAAACAGGAGGCAAATCAAACAAAAATAATATGATAGCTAAACAAAGTTGGACCAGACACTCTTACAATGTTAGGCCAACTAGGCCCAAGTACTTTGGGGATCACTAGGATCAATAAGGTGATCCGGCTTGAGATTATTTTTATCTGCAAAGCATGGAAGAACAAAACAATGAACTCACCTCCTCAAGTAAGGTGGTTATTTTTTATTTTGAAAAACGTACTAAAGAATATTTTCTGCATCCAGCAAAAATAAATATCATAATAATTCTACTAATTAATTAATTCCACTGATTTCATTGTTGAGTCATAACGGACTCCCGACAAATTATATGAAAGCTGTGATGGGTTTGTCATACCTGCAACGGGGATTTCGACAGCGAACTCCGTGTAGCAAAAGACAGAAAGCAAGGCGGAGAGACCAGAGACAGCGTAGGATAGCACAACGGCGGGACCAGCATCGTCACGCGCCTCTATGCCTGTGATAACGAATATTCCGGCACCGATGACTGCGCCCATTCCGAACCACATCAAGTCCCACCACGAAAGCGTCTTCTTCATGGCATTCCCACTACGAGCCTTCGCATCTATCTCCGCCTGCACGTTCGACCGTGTCAGCATCCGGTCTACCAATCGAAACGGTGTCTGTTTCAGAGCATTTACGTAATTGTCCACACTCTGGAACGACTCCTCCGGGAAAAAATCATCCTTCGTGCACGAGCATACTCTCCTCCTAGTTAACCCCGATGACCCCCCATTAGCCTCCATTGCTCCCGCCATATTTTCCTGTTTATATTATATTATCTTTTTCTTACTCCCCTGCAACACTGAGGGCAAGATATTGAGTGAGACGTACATTTTTAAAAAAAAACAAAAAACAAAAATACGAGGCGATCAAACAGCAGATTCTTCGCAAGTAATATCACCGCAGAGGGCTATATATCTGACATTTTATCTACAAGATTCCAAATATCAACGCCATCAAATAAAATAGGGCGACGGATATTTTCACACGCTGAAATGCTGCATATTCTCATTCAGAAATGGATCGTACCTGAATGCAGAGGAAACGATGATCGGAGGGAGAGCGAATGATTGTTATTATGAATAGAATAGAGAAAGGAGTTTGCTGAACAGAAGGAAAAGTTGAAGGGTTTGAGGTTTTATGGACACCAAACAAAATAATGGCTTTTTTCTGGGTATAAATCTTGGGAGATTTATATCAAGAAAAATAAATAATTCGAAATCCATAAGTGGAACACAGTTTCTAAATTATTGATATATATTTTTCAAAAACAAAAAAAGTATTTTCTATAACAAACTCACTACCAAATTTGACTTGATTTCTTGCCTAAATATGTGGCTACTGATTTAATAAAATGGCACTTTTTAAAAAAAAAAAAAATTACAAAAATACAAACCCGCGTATCATTATCAATTCTATATTTTTTTTATATAAAAGTGTGGATGAAGAGTTCTTTGCCATAATCCACTAATTTCGAACATTATTAAGGATAATGTTTTTCAATTATGAAAAGTCCACATGATTTTCATTCACATAACTTATAAAATGCTAAAAAAATATGCTAAAATGATATATTTGTAAAATATAAAGACATACATATAAAATCAAATCAACTTTTATTATTAATCTATACATATATCTATATTTATATATATCAACATTTTCATCACATCCAATAGGTGAGTGACACTTCATCAGTGCTCACATAGATGTGCACGGTAGGTGTGCAGCATATCAAACTATATATATATATACATCAATGAATATTAATGATTTTTCAATGGTTAAAAAATATATTAATTTATTACTGATAATGATCACAAAATTTAATGGCAAATAAATGTCTCTACTATTAATTATAAGTTTTCACAACTTTTACGGATAATTAAATTTTTTTCGAATACACTATCATTATCATCTGTTTTTGTTACTAGATTCAACGTGCATGTCAATTTTTGTGGACAATTTTATATTATGAATTGTCCACTTTCTCCTTATCGCATATATTTCAAAAGAACCCTAAAAAAAGGGATGATGTTTTTGTAAACTAAATTACTATGAAAATAGCAAAATTATTAAAACATGAGATATATGTCTTATATTTATTAAAAAAGAGTACAACACTAAGAGAACATCTAGACGATATGTTTATGTGATAAATAAAATTAAAAATAATATATTATTTAATTTAAAATCATAAAAATTGTCGATAACTTTTCAATTTTTAATTGTATTGTGAATTTTATTAGAATTTTGAAAATTTATTAATAATTAAAGATATCATAATATGGAGTAAAAATTATAAATTTATTAAAATTTTAATAATATTATTAAACTGAGTTAGTCTCAGACCGTCTCACAGGTCATAATCCGTGAGACGGGTCAACCCTACCCTATATTCACAATAAAAAGTAATAATCTTAGCATAAAAAGTAATATTTTTTCATGGGTGACCCAAATAAGAGATCCGTCTCACAAATACAACTCGTGAGACCGTCTCACACAAGTTTTTGTCAATTAAAAAAATAATATTACTACTCCACTAAATATGTTTCATGTGAAATCATTTATTAGATAGATTTTACGCAATGATAAAATTAAATTAAATTATATTCTTTATAATTATATATATAAAGGGTTGGATGAATAAAGTTTTAATTATGAATCATCAAATTTATCTTTCGCTCTATATATTTTACAAAAACGCTGAAAATTGACTTGATTATTTCTTTAAAAATTAAATTAAATTATTAAGATATGATACAATTTTGAAAATATCATTTGTTTTGTTGGAAATAATGAAAGATGTCTAAAGAGATTTGTTAAAATATATATCATTATTTGAATATTTGTACAGAGATTTTGAATTTTCATTTTGAAAATTATAATTGAAAATACGATAAATCTTTGGCAAAAATTTGTGGGAGACGGTCTCACAGGTCGTATTTTGTGAGACAGATATCTTATTTGGGTCATGCATGAAAAAGTATTACTTTTTATGCTAATAGTATTACTTTTTATTGTGAATATTGGTAGGGTTGACCCGTCTCACAGATAAAAATTCGTGATACTATATCACAAAATACCTATTTTAAATCTTTTGAATAAATCTTTATCTACAAGAAGTTTATTAAGAAGAAGGTATCATTTTGTTAATGTATATATGATAATTTGATACTAATGTTTGAAATAATTATCTCAGTTGATAAAAACATCTTTGATAAGTTTAGAGATCAGAATTGAATTGATAAGTTTAGAGATCAGAGTTTTCAATTTGGAACATATTATACAATAATATATAAAAATGGTATTGGATGAAATTATTGTGAATAGTGATGGAGGCAACCACAATATAAATTGTGAAAAATATTTCTTTTTAAATAAAAATAATACTCCATGCATTAAATATCTCATGTAAACTTATCTATTAGATAGCGTTTATGAAATAAATAAAATTAAATTATTTTAATTGTAGTGATGTGATGTTTAAGAAAACTCTTACAGTTTTTTTGTATTGAGTTGATTAAGGAAAACCAGAAGCTAAGAAAAATCAGAATCATGACTTTTGGTATTGAACTATTTAAGGAGAATCTGGACATATCTTAAGAAGAAATGAAAGTAGACCGAATTGAGAATGAAGTAACACAGAATCAGAAGCAGTAGTTATAAAGTTAGTCTTTTATGATAATCTTGATAATCTGTTACACTAGTGATATCTATTTAGTTTGTATTATCTGATGTCTCTATTTATTGTAGTCGTTCTGTATAGTAATACACTTTATTTAAAATCATTAAAGGAATCGTATAAATAATTAATTGATCACTACCATTTTGGGTACAAAAACAAATAACAAGTCTATTCTTGGATTCAGGTACTCGTAACGAAAAAAAGAGTCATTTTCATTCAAACGTTGAAGATGATTTAAAAAAATGCTTTATGATGTGTTCACAAACACTTACCTTTTTGTGAAATTGTGAAATCACTCACACCTTCTAGTTTATCATACTGAAAGTCTACAAAAAAACCAACACACGCTATGAAGTTCTATCAGATTCAGAAGATCATATGTGTCATTATTGTTTTTACATTTTTCATTATATTTACCGGCGGAAAAGTATGAAAAGTTTGCAATTTGTAGAAAGAATCTTTCCAAAAATCAAAATTCATTAAGTGAGTTGTAATATAGAAGTTTCAGTAGGCAAGAAGTAAGTCCTACTGAAGTGAGTTTGTAGAAATGTATAATAATCAAAATCTTTTAGTGATACATTCTAGAAATAAAGAAAGGGATAGAAATATATCATTTAAAAAAGTTATAAAATCTCTAGATTGAATTTACTCTACCGAATGTATAGCCAGCTCATGGTTGATTCTCCCACACGAATTAATCAGATTCTACGAACAACAAATCTTTGCATTTCTTTTATTTACTTGAGAAATAAAATTGATCATGTAACGTAAAATAAGAAATACCGAACCTTCACGTATTTTAGATCGTTTTCTACCCATTAGTTAAAAGAGTGACAGTTTATTCGATATATACATATAATAATAAATAATAATACTTCTCACAAAATCGTTTAAAAATTGACCTTTTGGATTTCGTTTATATCATAACCATAGTCCCTAACCTTAGTAGCAATGGGGTGGGTGGGTATACTTAAATAGTTGCTTTAATATGTTTAATTTTTCTCTCTCGGGCATAAATTTTAGATATATATACGGAAAATCTACGACGGCTCACTTAGTTTCTAATAGGTGATTCACATCATAATCGAACAAAAAACAGATATGGATTAGTTGCAAGGTTTAAAAAGAGGGGACTAATTAACTTAGCTAGTTAAAAGGTATTACGTTTCGAGTCTTAGCATCTTTTGGATATGTCAGTGTTTATTTTTGGATGGCCATTAATTTTATGTCCAAGTAGTCGGAACACAAAAAAACCGCACTTATAATCTATCGAATAATGGAAAGAATAAACAAATATGACACACATAAACATACCATACCCGGGGCAAAATAATAGAAACGAGGGAAGCTGAAAATGCCACTAGGTATCTTTAAAAACCGGGGGTAAAGCTAAAAGTACATACTTAGAGATGATTGAAGTTATCGACCAATGCAAGATAAAGATACGTCCGTATCGAGTAAACTATGTGAACAATGTAACGACGTCTCTACGGTATCCTCGAACCATCAAAAGACGAGGCACATTTTCAACCAAGACATCCATGTACTCCATATAAAAATAAGCAGGATGGCTCAAAGGAGGCGCCGGAAGACTTACCAGGACAACAGCAGCCATTCTAGAGTATCTAAGTATCGTTGAATTAAGCTTGAAAGTGGTGTATAGGAATTTTTCTACTTGCTGCTCGTTAACAACAACTGGCTTACCATCAGCGAGCAAAGGCGTCCCTTCTTTTCTAGCCCTTTCATTCATTTCGTCAAGCTTACTAGCAATTCTCTCTTGTGCACTGGTGAATGCCTCCACAGAATCATCCTGCTGCTCGGCTTGGGCATCCCACGATTTCATTGAGATGACGATTACCTCAGCTTGCATTCGAAGATCATAAAGAAACTTCTTTACATCCACCTTGAGTTCCTCTGCATCAGAATCCTCTTCCGTGATACAGAAGACCTGGATTTTGCAGCTCTCAAAGCTCTCTTTCGTCAGGAGGAGCTGGGAAAGAAGCAGCATAAGACCGCCGTCTCTCACAATCCAATACAAATCGATGGTCCCATATTGTCTCTGATACTCGTTAGGCCACTCATCGAGACCCTTTACGATAACAACTGCCTTGTTTGCAACAATGCAATCATTTATTATACTGACAAATGTGGCTGGTATTTCAGTTAAATTTTCCCGGCGCCAGATCTCAGGGTATCGCATCACCACAATATTAGGCTTCAGATTTCCAAGGCCCATTGTCTGAACAATACCTCGGAAGCCATCAGACATTGAAGGGGCGACAACTATCTCAGCAACACCTTCACATTTTTTGTAGTCAATGTAAGTACCGAGAGCCCTGCATGCAGCCTTTGCATCTTCAGCACACTCATGATAGTCCCCATCTAAAATAGAAACAAATATTGACATTCCCCTGCCTTTTTTCTTCATACAATTGGCAAAGTCTGCAAGCTTAGGATGGCAAGGTACATTTTCAGGCAATTTGCCCCAAGGCCGGCAAAATATGAGAGGAATGGGATACCAGTTCTTTGGATGTACTTGGCTAGCTGAAAATACAATTGCACTGTGAGAATGATGACACGAATAGAAAATTAATTAAACTGACATCAAAATCCTTGATTGATCAACTAGATAAGTATGCAAACCTCCTAAAGATCGCAGGCTTCTAAGAGCAAGTTGAAAGTATGCACTCTTGAAACCATCACCCCAGTCTCCTGCTTTCCCTTTGATGCCCACATAATAATATATTAGAGTCGCCAAGGCCAGAGACACCACAGTGAAAGTCCAAGATATTAAAAACATAATCACTGAAAAGGAAAAATACAGTAAAATAAGAAAATATTTAGTAAAAATTGCGCATATGATAAAGAACGAGAAATAAATTATATTGCTAAGAACTTCACATGCCATGATTAGAATTCGTTTGCTAATCAATTCATCCACCTCAATTGAGGGAATGCCGAAACGAGTCATGCAGGTCAATTATATCAACATTTAAATGGAATACTAACCAAATACCCAACCAACAGGATTAAAGACAACTCGAATATCCAATTTCCAAAGGAATATGAAGTAAACCACAATTCCTTTCTTTTGTTAGCCGACAGACAAATTTTGATTTTTGATCTAATCAACAGACAGAATGTACATGAGTCTCTCCAACAATCTAGGTGAATGAGCAGGGCCAGAATTGTGAAAGCGGATAATTAAAGTTACATCATGCATATATCTTGGGATCACCAAGGAGGTTCATTCAATAAAAATAAAAAAATTAATGTCATATCTTTTTCTCAGCACTCAATAGCCAACGAAAGATGAAGATAAAAAGGAATAAGGAAATCTACTAATAAATCCCTCTCCCTCTCATTTGCACTAATAGGCAGAACCAGAATATTGAAGAACAAGTGTCAAACTTAACCATCTCCAGCACATTCTAAACTAAATTTCATCCTGCATACCAAGAAATGTAAGCATGGAAACTAACCTACACAGATTAATGCTCCAATGAGAGAGAGGCTCCAGTGATGAAATTTCCATCGAGGACGCCAGCTGGGAGCATCTAACAAATCCAAAAGAAAGCAGGACAGGTTGACACCCGCATAACACAAAAGGTAAAACATTGTTATGGTTGGCGTGATAAGATCCAGATTGCCAATAACTACACATCCAATGCAGAGGAAGGCAGTGAATAGAGTAGCAATATGAGGCTCACTCCCATCTGCCACTTTAAAGCAGTTCAGCACAGGTAGGATGTCATCATTGGCTATTGCTGCAAGAAGTCGGGGGGCACCAGTCAAACTCTGTAGAGCTGCGCCTAAGGTAGAGAGTATAATACCAATATAAATTATGGAAGGGAAAGGCCAAGCAACAGTAGCTGTAAGTAGCCTGCACACACAGCTCAATCAAGTCCTTATACAGGACAACTTCAATTAATTTGAAAATCTGAATAAAATATAATTTGAACGAAAACAACCAACTTGTCCATAAGGCCAGGAATAAGCATTTGATAATCTGTAAAATTCCTGTTACCTAGAAGTGCATAATGTGAATTTGAGTTCCTTTTGGAACATTTTAACAAAGCACTGTCATTAATATACAGCCATAAAAGTCCTAGAACCTCTAAGGCCCCCATAAAAGCACTGTTAGGGCTTTGTTAAAAGCTGCACTTTATTCACTCTACATAAATAAACATTACAGAAGTTTTATTTATTGGCCATCAAACTAAACATCACACAAAAATATTGTGAAAAAGATATATAAAGCTAATAAGTATGACATCCCGATCTTTTGAAAGTAGTCCCACTTTCTTAAATTTGCCATTACTTCACAACAGTCAGAAGGATGCGACCTAGGTTAAACACCATCAACTCCTTCAAGAGCAGAAGTTGGTGAAACGTATTACTGTGTACATAGCACTCAAAACCCTGCAACTGTATCCACAACGTCTTCAACATACATATTGTCTATGTTTTAAAAAACTTGATCTAATAACTTCAAATCCATAATTTAAAATTCAAAGCACTTGTTATGAATCATATCGAACTACTAAAGACTTCAAAGATGTTATCAAATAGATATAAGCAATTTGGATCATCATTCAAATCAGTACCATCAAGTCCTTCCCTAATATTCATTTCCAATTATTAAGCACACATTCTAATGTTCAACATTTGCATAGTAGACGCCAGATCTCGTGTCAAACGTCAAGCTCCTGCACATTACCAAAAAATCCTTTCCAGTACTACAAATATATCCTCCAAAGCAACAGAATCTTATAATCATAACTATTAATAAAAATGAGAATAACATTAGTAAGATCACTCAGACTAGTTCTTGATCATAACCTAGCCAGTAACAGGTAGCACACAATTGCAGCATCAGCACAGTACATGAGAAGAAAGGAGAAAACATAAACAGCTAAAGTATGCAGCAAATGCAGCACAAACTGAGAATTTGCACCGACATACCTGTCAGTCAAAAGTTTCTCCCTATTTGCAAGAGCACCAAAAAAGACCACAGAAACAAGATATAGACCAGAAGTTGTCAAAGTTGCGGCTAAGGTCCCAACAGGAATGGATCGTTGAGTATCCTTGAGTGAGGCAGAACGATTTGAACCAGCCATAATCCCGGTGACAGCTGGGAAAAAAAGTCCTACTAGTGCACTGAAAGTAAAGACAGTTAGAACACACACATCAAATATTCTTTGTTTCATTCAAGCTATATTATGTTGATATCTATAATAAAATCACATTTGAGACCAGGCTATCATGTGAGGAACACATGCTTATGGTATTTGTAAAGACCTTTTCACATCTTTGAACATGGTTAAGACCAGGTTTCTCGAAGGTTATCAAAATTTATTTATTCAACAGCAGCAAGCTTCTCGACAATGTTTTACAGTCAAAAATCATGTTTTTTAGAAACACGATTCTAAAAGAAATATTATGGACCAGTAAGAAGGGGGTAACCGATTATAAAAATATACAACATCTACTCATAATAACTGAAGAACACACACCCTCAGCAAAACAATCGACCTTTGTCTTGACATATTCACAATCTAATTGTAAATTAACAAAAAATTATCCTCGTGAATCAATGATGGAAGCCAACTTAGCCATGGAAAACAACTTGTTGCAACAGAATATATCAAGAGAATCCCAAAACATCCTTGGGAAAGAAAACATGTATGAAGGATGTTGACACAACAAAAGAAAAAAATGACCAAAAACAGCATAGTGAATTTAATGAGAACTGAGACTCTTAAACATGATAAAATATAAATCTAGATTCAGTAAAAAGAGAAAAAATAACTGAGATGTACTAGGTGCCTCACTTGAAGTTCCAGTATATTTTCCCACCGGGATCAGGGATTCCAGCATTGTTTGTTGTTTGATAGTCTGAACTCCAATTTTCCTTGAAAGAATCCAAACTCAAGCCCGTAATTCCAACTGTACAATTTTAGGAACACAAATGAGTCCAATAATACCCAATAAAATGAAAAGTGTGTATATATTCTTAGCAGTCTGAAATCCATTAAACTATTAAATAAAATGACCATTTCAATTCTATGGTATAGATATAAGACGAAGGCATCTTGGTTTTGGTTCCCGAAATAAACAAGGTTTGATGCTTGTTTTCCTTTTTTATATCTCAAACAATCATCTTCCCCAAAAATTATTTGTGTTGGGCTAAACGGGAGAACTTCCAACACATTTATAAAAATTATCAATTAATACAAAAACAAGTGAGGCAACACACCTGCTGGATGATCCTTCTTTGCCAGAAATATCCCAAGAAATATGCTGAACAATGAGAACACAACAGGTATAAGAAAGGCTGGTGCAACTCGATTGATCATTTTCACACCACCAAAGACTATGAAACAGAGGATGATGGTCACAATGATCCCATATATTTGCAAGTCATGCAAACTTGGGCTGGGAATAGGCTGTGCGATGCCAGTGTCATTTACCTTGGTAAAGGTTTCTGCATCAAAGGTAGTAAGATAAATTTGGATGAAATATCCATAATTTGTTTACAAACAATAAAAATCAGGAAAAACTATAGTGGAGACTCATAAAGATTTGGGCTTATCTTTAAGATTATTACAGTGGTGTAGATACGATATTTCTATCGGTGTAGTCTTAATGCTACAATTCATCAATCCTAGTCTAGAGAAATTCTCTCGTCAAATATAATTAATAGTTATGAGGTTGTCAGTTCATTCTTTAAATCACTTCAATCAGACTTTTTTCCAAGATAAATAAAGTAATAAGAACTTGTAACAAATAAAATCAGGCGACCATGCAAAGGCTTTAGCAGTATTGTATTCCCAGGGAGTACGACAAAAATCAAGGACGGACATATGAAAAAAAAACATTCCATCTCAATCTCAAAAGGTTTTACACTGTTTCTGTACTTCTCCTTTCAGGTAATTACAGCATACAGTGATGGTGATTGAGTGATTCAAAAGATCAAGGGAAGTGAAGAAGGTCTTCACAGAAGCAAAAAATAAAAATAAAAAAGGAGGTCTGGTCACAAAAAACCAATACAAGATTACCTCTGAAAAGCCCTGCTTCTGGAACAGCTTTTAGGAAGGTCTCCACAGCCCCCAAGACATAACTGTTAAATAAAACAATGAGAATTAAACATCAACAAATTACTAATTTCTTGGATCAAACTAACAGACAGATTGCAAAATACAACATCCATTCTCAGCCATCAACACAAGGCACTCACAGAGATCCTGCAACCGCATTTCCAAGGAAAAAGCATAGTCCAATACTTACTCCGACCTCAGGACCCAAGGCTCGACCTATAAGATAATAAGGCCCCCCACCCTGGAAACAAAAGTAGATGACGAATTTCATGATAATCAAGACTTTCCATAGTTGAACTTATAAATAAAATGTGTATGGGAAAAAACAACAATAACACAACTCCTTAGTTGAAGAAGCGAGCAGTACAACTAAAATACTCTATTAAGATGTACCTTCATTGCACCATTAGTAGCAATTGCACTCAGCGATATAGTTGTAAGGAAAGTACATGAACCACAGAAGGCGACAAGCAATAGAGATTCACCAATCCCAGCCATTCCTACAATCCTACATTTATAAGGCTGAATCAGAATGTAAATTCTAAAAAATTGAGCATCAGGGAAATATTCATGAAAAACTAGGCTAAATAAATAAATAACAGAGCGGGAGAGAGACATAAGCAAGGAGTGGCATTTATCCAATCTAGCTTCAACCATCAACCCTACAGAACCAAGAAACGCTTTTTCCATTTTCAAAGTGTTTGCATTTCCACTTGAAATTTCAACTCACTTTTCCAAACAAGCCACGTGAATATTCACATGAGTAACATTTTAAGCATATATCTACAAGCCAACAAAGTTAAAGCATCTGAAAAAATAAATTATTGAAGATATTTCTAAGTTGAAAGATTTTGTAGTTCACTCTGGGACATCATTTGCCTTTGTGGAGAAGGAGAGGGGCATAATCAATGTAAACAAACACATAAAAAGCATTATTAAGCCAGTGACCTTAGCTAGGTAGAGATAATGCAAAAGCGAAGTTTAGCTCAAGAGCAATGCAATCAGGACAGAGTTACAACTAACTACTAAGCCTGCTTGACTCAAAAAGTACATATACTTTTTCACAAGTTCTATACGTTGTAAGGAACCTATGAACCCAATATTAAAAATCCATAGTTCGAAAATTGAGATACAAGTAATCCATTGCAACTGGAGAAAAAAGAAGAAAGAAAGAAAGGACACAGTAACTTCTAAAACTAGGATGTCTTATCCTGGATTCCTTGCCTACACAACTTTGTTTCTGTGCACAACGGATTCCATGAAGATTACCAAGAAAATCTGATGTAGTAAATAATCCCCAAAATATTTTGCAAGCAAGGAACAAACACGCCCATCATGGTCCCCAATTTGACACCAGCGATCTGCATGATAAGTAATTTGGTTTAGACAGCATAGATAAAAGAATCAAGGTATTAACTTTCCGAAAACAATAAAAGACAGGAAAAGCCACAATCAGTATCTAAAATCTAAAAAGAACGGAACATATGGACGTAAGAATCATGTAACGTGCATTTACTTTAGTTCAAAGAATAAAAAATATGAAAAGGACAGAAGAAAATTTATTCAGCAAGTAGTGAGATGTGAAATCCTGATATTGGTATCTTCCTGCGCTTAAGGTGTACCATTCTCAGCCCTATCATCGTAGTCCATTATAAAGGTACAAATAAGTCAAGCCATTCGTGAGTAGATCAGTCAAAACTGGACTCGAGCTTGATTTGACCGAGGTCCGAGATCGAGTATTTTTTCAAGTCAAGTACGAGTTTCAATTATTTGTACTCGAGTGCTAACAATATATATATATATATATATTTTTATTTTGAAGTATGAAAAATAAATTATATTTTGTCAATACATACCCAAACCCGAGCTCAAAATCTATATATTAGAGTTCAGATTGTCGAGCTCGAGTAAATCGAAATATGTACGAGTCGATCTCGAACTTGAAATGGATTACTCGATCGAGTTCGATCTTGAGTAGACAATATTTAAATCAAATCGAGCTCGAGTTTTAAAATAAAGTCGAGCTCGAGTAGTAAGGAACTCGAGCTTGAGTCGGCTTATGTGCACCCCTATTTCAATACTCCACTCACATACTTTTCCACAGAATAATACAGCATGAGAACATCCAATTTGAAGTTCCACCCCTTCTCAAAATAATTAACAACAAAGACAGCAATTGATAATCAAATCACAAGTAGCAGAGTGCAGACCAAGTGACCAACACCAGAATACCTCCATGGTCATTTGCTATCAGACGGTAGCACAGAACCAAAGGGCAAAAATAAGATGGAATATATTTGTTGTTACCTTTGGACGGTCCAGATTAATATTCACATCCTCTCCATCTCTAGGACTAGATGGTGCTGGAATCTGATCGCTGACCATACTGAATACAGAAAATCATCAAGAAAAATAATATATTCTAATTTATCAAAAAATTTATAATCGCCTCTATCACTAATGGGACAAACATCCACATCTCAAGCCCAGGCGATATTGAAGGATAGCCGATAGTGGAAACACAATAATTTAGAAAAACCAGACCATAAGAAATGCCTCGTAATTTTCTGCCAGAAAAAAAATAAATAAATGGAAGAAGATAATCATTCATCCTTACATTCTAAGCCCCGGAATATTGACTAGCGAGTCAAGACTAAAAAATCCCAGTTTGGATTCCGTCTGAGACCCATTGACACCTTCAAGGTTTGGAACTGACCCATCTCGACCTTCAGGTAACATATTCGCCTGCATACCCACCTTAATTTTTCTGAAATACGAAGAGTGAGATTTATGCTTAATTTCAAGCTCCAAATTTCAATCAAAGATACTTTTACACAGATTTCTCTTGCCTACAAGTTTGTGGACAACCTTATGCCTCAAGGTCACTCATACATGCGACAAAAGTACACCAAAAAAGCCACATTTCACCAACATGATTGCTTAAACAAGACAATAACCAAAAAAAATTCATCGAACTAAGTAGCATAACAAAGACCAAACAATGAAAGTGTCTTATCAACTTATGTTCTACTTCAATGCGTGATGTCACATACAATTAAAGCTCGGTTATAATTTCTACGTAAATCATTGCACCTTGCTCTTCTAGCTCACACGGGCAACAAAATCACGCCTGAATAAATCAATCAATATGCACAGGCAGACAACAAGCCAAGAAAACAAACATAGAGCAAACGACATCTCAACCAAAAAATGAGCGAACAGAAGAAAATACAATAAAAATTACTTGAGATCGTTCCGATTAGAAAATGAATCGGAAGAAGAAGCGCCGCTGCTAGGATCTATTGACGACATGTCAAGAACGGCTCGATCTTGGTCGTGGGCAAATACAGGCCTGTACTTTCGGCCACCCGCACCCCTCCCTGATGAAAACTCATTGTCGTCTGACGTTTCTATATCCGCACCACCATTATCAGTTGCCATTACATTCAAATAAATTTTTTTTACTTTTATCTGTCTTTTTCCATATAAATATAGACGAAGATGAAAGAACAGCGGAAGAAGATACAGATCCAAGTGATCCGACAATATGAACAAAACGAAGAAGATCTCTGACCAGTAAAACACGGGAATTCGAAATGACGAGGGGATTGAAGTTTGAAAGGCTTGCTTCTTTGCTTGATTTTAGGGGACACGTATTCTTGTATAACGTTCGGGCTGAATTTTTTGTTGGGTCACAAAAATTTGTGAGCTACGTATTGGGCTTAAAAATATTCAAAATGGATAAAATTAAATTTGACACCGGGAAATTTGTTGAGTACGATATTATTACTAACTACACAGATATAATGTAATTGTTCGTGCTGTTGGCAAAACTTGAGATGAACCCGAGAATTGTTTATCTCGAGTAAAAAAAGTAAAAGAAACAACTAATTATATTTAAATAATTAAGACAACTATCCGCAATCCAAAATCTGAATTTTTTATTAATCGAAATGATAAAGGGGTTTGAAGTTTGAAAGGCTTGCTTCTTTGTTTGATTTTAGGACCACCCCTCTTACATAACTTTCGGGCTGAATTCTTTGTTGGGTCACAAAAATTTGTGAGCAACGTTATTGGGCTTAAAAATATACAAAATGATTAAACTTAAATTTGACTGGACCTATTCCAAATATATAATGTAATTGTTCGTAACAAGACTTGAGCATGCATATCAAACAAAGAAAGTACAATGAAACAACTAAATATACTAAAATAAATTAATTAGAACAACCATCGGTTATTATCACAGGACTCGAACCCGAGACCAATAAATGTCTGGGCCTCAACCTTAACCATCAGGCCAAGACCTCGTCAGAAATTTAATTGGAAATTGAAAATTTATTTAAACTAACAATCTACGTCCACTTGCATAGAATTTGATTCTAATTCATCAAGCTATTAATTATGATTAGAATGATAAGTTATTTAGAATTAGTAATCAGCAGGTATTCCTCAACTAATGAGGACCTGCGTCCTCTCCAAGAAATATTTTACTAGTAAAGCCTTGAGAAACATACTTTATTTCCATTTCAGGTAAATGCAAGAATGGAATCGGTTGCCTATTATAAATTGTGTTTGTGTTGCTAATTTTCTAAGGCTGACTGTTGATGCATATGTGACAAATTATTTATAACAGAGTCTGTTAGTTGTCCCACATCGGTTAGATAAAATCTCCGATAGTTGCATATATAGACTTGGACAATCCTCCTCTCTTGAGCTAACTTTTGGGGTTGAGATAGGTGCAAGTTCCAATCTTAACATGGTATCAAAGCTCAGATTCTACCGTTATGTGTTGGATTGTCCATAGTTGGGACACTCATTCTGCCCATAATTGAGTCATTTGTAAACTTCACGCTCTTCATTCTTGGCGTGTGAGGGGGAGGGGGTTGTGTTAGCTGTTCCATATCGATCAGATAAAATCCCTGAGAGTTGCATATATGGACTTAGACAAACCTCCTCTCTTGAGCTAAGTTTCTGGGGTTCAGTTAGATTCAAGTTCTAATCTGAACAAAGTTTGTCTCGGAAGTTGAATGATTGATACGGAACTCGGATGCCTAGTAGACATTGTCATTGTCTCGTTAACATTGACGATTAATTGAAGAACGACTTGATAATGCACAATTTTTTTGGTCTTCCGTGCCAGACTCTTTCTAGTAACGAAAATTGAACATGAGAATGTGCGCATAGTTTTGATCTTCAACTACAGAATCTCCTGATAATAAGATTTTTGTGGGAAAAGTGATGGGATTTGCATGTTTTCTGCTTGTGTTCATAGTTTTGACAAGTCCTAACATTCTCTTTCTAATTTACAATCTACTTCCCTTTTCAGTACTTGGTATGGTTGAAAAGAAATATATATAAAAAAAATTGAATATAAATGACATATATTTAATTTGTATGATGGACATAAAAAAATAAAAAACAAGTACTTTTAATCTTATATTTAAAATATATAAATAATAATTATTTCATATTACTATCACCATTATTTATTTTTATTATAATTATAATTTTCATTTAAAATTATATTTATTGAACTAGCTATGATTTAATATTAATATTTATTTTTATTATTATTTAGTTAATTATTAATCATATTTTATTTATTATTGTCGTTGTTTTATCATTATTATTGTTACTATCAAATAGTAATTATTATTTATATTTTGGACCCTCATCTTGACTTTTCCAAGAACATAATTGGATTCATCCAAAATTGGTGATCGAAGTATTGACATATAACACGTATATCGTAGTTTTACCTGCTTAAACAAAAATAATTTGAATCACACTCAGTATATCAACAATAGGTTCTGATTAAAGTTGATTTGTTTAACATATATTGAGATTCCGAACCAATACCATGAAACTCATCTACCAAATGTAGATACGTCTCCAACATGTGAAATGAAATCCCACCAAATTCAAACCTTTCTTGATATATGGAGATGACCCTTTTTTTTCTTTTTTACTTTTTAAGATATGGAGATGACTTAACATCAAGCTTGAACTCAACACAACATTCGTGTATACCCACTCTAATGCACCTGCTATATCGTTAAACCTTTGCAAACTTCCGTTTAATACAATCACATGCATTTTGGGCACGATAATTGATATCTTGTTTCATTGTCACACGTAAAATCTTTACACCCATCTAATAAAGTTCATCTCGAAAGGCCATGTTACCAACACGTGGCATGGCGAATGACACCACCCTCATAGAGAGGCCGAGGAGGTTTTTGCAGCCTCACAGGCTTTTATCACATCTAGAGGAGTAAATGCTAAGAAAATATGTTCAACCTTTGCTTGACCTTGCCCAATGGGCTCTAGTTTCCGCTGCATATTATCGTACCATTCGGATGGCGCAACAGTGTCACTCCATGCCCCCACCACACCATTTCTGCCAACTCGTTGGGATTCTTGATCGTCTCTGATGCCTACAAATCCTATTCAGTTTGAATCTTCATTCCAAGTGTCAACAAAGCGTGACTTCTCTAGCCATTTATGCAAGTCTATGTGTGACATTGCATACATGTATATATCTAGTGACATTGTAACCACTTTATTGCCAAGTCCCAACTTGTCAAAAAGTCCATTCAAAGCCAAGGGTGTAGTGGATCAAGATGATCATCCCAATCACGTGAACCTGGAATTTCACGCCATTATTGTGATATGCCTTCTTTCGGGGACATGGCATGGGTGTTGTGCTTCTCTTCAATGCTTAAAGCATTCAATTTTGGACGATTTACGCTCTTCTGAATTTGGGTTTTGATGTGAAGACGAAACACGCTTGTCATGGATTCAGCCAGTTTTGCGGCATTTTTTGATGTTTTTTTATGTGGATTTTTGGCAGTTTGAAACCTCGGTAGGCAAGGATCTTGATTGGAAGATGGTTTTTGGTGGTGGCTTGCAGTTTGAAATGTGGACGAATCGCATTTTTTGTGGCCATTTTTTATGAATTTTCGTTTTTGTTTTTTTATAATTTGGAAGTCCTTAAGATAATTGGATTATTATGAGATGAAATATCAAGAAAATCTAATAAAACCCCAGTGTAGAGAAGCACGTTGCAAAGTCAATAACAACTGAACCCACATTACAATCTGGTTGGTTCTGTTCAGCCAAGGAAAATTAACTTCAAAAACATATTATAGACGACAAGAGAACTATAAAATCGTTTTAATAGACCTCACCTTGATCGAACAAAATCTAAACACCTCTTCCTCATAGACAATTATATGGCAACACGCCTGAACTCGTCTACAAAACAACCCCAATGCTGGCAAAATATAATTCACATGAATTTCGTACTGCAACATTATGTCATTGTTCAATAATTGCAGCAACGTGCCCTGCTCTTCAAAAGATTGTCCCGAAGACATCATCTGTCCTGGGGACAGGTAATGTGCAGTGTAATAGGCTTCAATGCATCCATACTGGCAAAATTTCCAGTTATGAGAATAATGTACGTGCTTCGTGGTGTTGAACTACTCGACCTACATTCCCATACTCACGTCCTCCATCTTAAATAGCTGCAAAATTGGGGAATATGTTGGACAAGAGGGAGAGGTGCCTCAGATGTAACGTCCAGCAGAAAATATACGAAAGAATAAGTCATACATACCCGTAAACTGTGGTTTTGATGTTGGACGACAATGTACTTGGCAATGTCGCTTGTTACAACATCCAGGCCCATTAGCATAAGGGGGATATATTTCCTCAGGCCACTCCTGCATACAAGAAAACCAAGTCCTGGGGGTAAGGTTCATAGGTGTATAGAAGACTGGCATATATAAAAACTGTGAACTAAATGGATTAACAAAAATTTCACCTTCAGAGGGAGGAAATTTTGTACCTCATATGACACAGCCCATTTCCCGGTCCTAAGAGGTCGATGCAAGAAGTTTAAATTTCCCAAATACAAAGCCCTTGCAGAAGATGTGCCTTCTATTACTTTGAGGACAGTATGTATCCTGATAAAAGTGTCATCATCGCATTTCATGATGTACGCTGATGTTACATTTTGAACCTAGAACGAAAAAAATAATGCATGAATGAATCCGTCTAAAATAGAAATGTATCCATAATCAACTAAGAGAAAAAATAAAGGAGCACTGTAATCGGGGATTCGGGAGTATGAGAAGTGCAGCTGAACATACCCATACTCACAAACAACGATAGTTTTGAGAACTACCAGCTCGTACCAATCCATGAATGGCCAAATTTCTATATTACCAAAGTAAACTGCCTTTTTTTTTTCAAAATTGCATTCAATTCACTCCTTGTATTCTACATATGATAATCTTGAGTGGGTCAACCTCCAGTTAACGAGTATATATTTATGATCAGGTCTACACATACAACACGAAATCAAGACCATCAAGCAAGTAGGCATCCATGGACAAAATGTCGTCCCAAAGCCCCATAACAATTGACAATCATATATCTGATGCCAAAAGAATAAGCATGAAAACATCACAAAATATACAACTGCAGTTTTTTTGCCTCTTCCTGTCATCTCAATAGGAGATGATGTCCTATGCGATGTATGTTGAACAATTTTTTTTTATGATTTTAACACATTTCAAAAATTTGCAAGATAAATATGATTACTATTTGCAATAGCAACATCCTTCCAACACATATCTTTTGCTCGATATAACTTTCACAAGTAAATATGATTGTTTAAACAGTGTAAATAATGAGGATCCTCACATTTTGCTATTTATCCACACATCATGGCCAAATCTTTAAAGCACGTTCCAAACTCCTATATTAAAAATTAAAATTAAGATCTGCCAAAAAATAAAAGTAATATCGATAAAACTCCCAACGATTGGTAAATTCATAGGAAAAAATTGAAGAAGCAAGATATTTAGAAGAGTATTTCAAGATTAAGAAATTAGCAATTGAATATACCATTCCTTTTAAAACATGCAACAGTTCCAGAAACCCTATCTTTCTGTAAGTGCGATTTTGCAAGTCACTAGGAAATAATGATGATGAAAGGGAAGGGAGCAGAGAAGAATGGCAGATCAGAGAGATCACTTGTACAAATGGCAAAAAAAAAAAAACATAAAACATACAAGCAGAATCCACTTTTCTAAAACTCTTCTCCATTAAACATGCCAAGTAAACTCACAATCATACCTCAGAAGGTTCCAAGGAAAATGTATTCAAATATAAAAAAAAGTACTATATAATTCCATATGAATTGCTTCTAAGAAAGATATGAATCTATCAAGTTTACAACTTATGCAAATGATGCATATAAGATAAAATGCTCCATCTACATTTAACCATTGGAATCATCTTGTTTCAAGTCTGTCAATAGACGCAGTAATAAATAAATATCAGAGAAGAAGGAGCTATTAAAATAAAATGATGGCTCACCAAGGAAACAAAGAACCTTACAGCTACTTTAGAGGACTTGACTGCCACATATTGCTTCCATGTCTTTCTTATTGCCATGCGCTCTGCAAAGTGATTTGTGGCAAGAAAGAACCCCAATAAAAAGTTGAAACTGATTTTCAAGTATGTGATGAGCTTTCCACTTCTCTGAGAAATCCAATACTCTTTGGGGTGAAAAACTTGGACGAGAGATTGGCAGAGAGGTGGCACATACTGAATGAACATCCACATCTCCTTTGATTCTCAATTCGGTTGCATCTTCCAGGGTAAAAAAACCCTGCATGTTGAAATGGTCAAACCAGAAGATAGTACTTTGTTTGTTGACCAAAGAACTACATATAGATGATGAGCTGATATCTATTAAGAGATTATGCACCCTACAACAACTCATATTTGTAATTAGTTAACGCAAAGCTTGTTTCATGAGTAGTCTCCACACCAAATTGGAAAATTCCACACAATACGAATCAATTAGCAATATAAAGTCTAGGTGGTAACAAACATGCTAAACAAGAAAATATCAGAGGACTTCGGGAAGATGTTTGATAACTCAATTTTAGCTCATTTATGTCTTTTTTGTCACGTCGCTACGAAAACTGACATGCAGAGGCCAACTAAAAGTGATTACAAATGTAATTCAATCAAAATTGCAAACAAACTTACCATTTGATATGGAAATGATGTCACATGACGACCCCCAACTTTTATGTGGTATCCATCAACTCCAGCACGTATGCTTAAAAAAAACATTCTGCCCTCCCAGAAAGTAAATGGCCAGGTTACTTCTGGTTTTTTCCACGTCCTATGAACCGTTGAAATCATGAAAATATTTTGGACTCTTTTGTATCTATGATATCATTGCACATCCATTTTTCACATCTCAAATACCCGTCAAACTACCAAGCAATGGGTGCAATTTTTAATAAGAACAACCATGACAACATCAGTAATTAGTACAAAATCAACATATACAGGCATAATACATGATGAGCATTAGTATGGTTCTCAACTAACTAAACAATAAAAATGGTATACCACAAAAAAAGTTGCAACTTGCAATTGGTACAGAAGATAGCCCTACAACAAAACTTCAGCAGTATAAGATACAAGAAAAAATTCATATATAAAAAAACAGACTACAATACAAGTTGTAGAACTCATCATTCCATATATACCATTCAACACACACACACACACAAAGAAAAAAAAACGCACGAACTTTCATTAATTGATGTGTTCTCCTCGGGCAACCATCAATCACAACCATAACTCTATATTCTAATTATTTTTAAACATAAAAGGAAACAACATTTCAGAATTTATATTTTGCTGCCATTTAACAAAATATATGAATTGATGCCAGAAATCTCACAATAGCTTTATTGTATTCATGGGTTAGAGACTTAAGTCAGTATCATGATGTAAAATCCCAATATTCTTCAAACTTGAAAAAATAAGAAATGCAATAGTTTCTCATATGGATAACTAAACAAAGAGCAAAAACATAAGCTTACTCAACATATCATCCTCCTCTTTGGATGCTAAGCCATTACACCTCTGGGCTGTTCCCCACTGCATTCTATAACATGTAGTGTGTTTCATCACTGGCTGATGACTCCAATCACCTCTAAGTCGAGGATTCAGATGCAAAATCTTTGGAGGATCCTCCCCATCCATAACCTTCAATCCTTGCAGTTCAACCATGAACTACGAAACCATAACATGTGCTTCATCAGGCCTCAATTTGGCAAGCTGTGGGACATACTCTTGATGGGCATTGTGCGGAGTTCCAATAACTGTGATAGAAGAACCTGTAGCAAGACCACAAGGTAGGAACATAACAAGATCGTTTTTTGTCAATTCTTCTCCATCCATTAAAACACATGAAGGACATGTTTCAGGCTTCCTTTCAAGTACCGTGCCCATTATGATCTCTTTGTCCCCATATTTATCTACTTCTTCCCAAGCCTTCAACCCCAAAGTCCAAGCCTCATCCGCCATTCTTTCCAAAAGATTCAGGTTATCGGGAATATTCATTCGTATAAAATTTTGAGCAGTTATTCGACCGTATAGTGGCTGCATTGGCTTTGTCAGTAGGCGATTATCTTCCTTATCTTGTGAGACTCTTTCGCCAGAGCTTACATGAGGATCTTGATTTTGATTATTTTGTAATATTCAGAGAAACCCATCAGAGAACATGTATATCGATTGTGATTTATTCAATTCTACATCCTTGTCATCCACTTTGGACAATCCAACAAAACTCCCATCAAAATCTTTACTTCTAAAAACTGCAGCACTCTTAAAAAATTGAGTAAACTTAAGGAAAATAAGAATTAAATATAATGCAGTTGTCACCCATACAGATATGATAGTTTGAACATCCTTGAACTAGGAGACTCACCTTTAAACCTCTGCATCCTCATAGTCCAAACAAACAAATAAAACGCCTAAGCATAAGCTAAATCTCTCTCCGATCCATTTATAAAAAACAACGCTGCGATAAAACTAAAAAAAAATGAGGGGCATCAAAATCCACCCATTTCTTAAAATTTTCAAGTTCAAGAGAACCCAGCAACAACCATGCCAATCAATTCATGATTATATCTTGAGCAAAAATGACAAAACTAGCAAAGTATGAACACTAAAAAATGCACAACCAAAATCAGGTACAAAAACAACGCACAACACCTGAACCCAAAAGCGTAGAGATCACATTTGATGAAGAAATAAACGCGAATCTACAGAAAGATTTCATATCTCTGACATTCAACATTTTCCAACAGCATTTTCTGAACAGGGGTTGCTACACCCATCAATCGTCCCGATCAGAACACAATGGAATAAGAAATAAGCAAGAACACATTTTCAAAACGAAATAAACAAGAACCACTCTTTGCAGCGAGATTTAAAGAAAAAAAAAGGATCAAGACAATCAAGAAACATACATGAACGACAAACAATTATTGGTTGATATCGTCTTTCTGAAGATATGCAAATCATAGAACTGACGAGGATTATGTTCGTAAAGATAATGTATACTATATTTATAATAAAAAATAATATTTTTAATATAAAAAAAATATTTTTTTCTTATTAAATCTAAATAAGATATTTATTTCACAAAATAAGATTAAAATGAAAGAAATATTAATTTTTGACAAAAATTTATGTGAGATAATTTCACGAGTTATATTTTGTGAGACAGATCTCTTATTTGGATAATCTATAAAAAAAAGTATTATTTTATGTTAAGATTAATACTTTTTATCGTGAAGATTGACTCATCTCACAAATAAAGATTCGTGAGATTGTTTCAGAAGATACCGACATTTTAACTTTTTGGCAAATGAAGCTGCATGTCAATAATAATAATAAAATAAAAATATATTACGGAAATCACTGTTATATTTTGACCATTACTTTAATAAATAAAAATCATTGGTATGAGTAAAATCGAGAATATCGAATTCAAATCAGCCGAATTGACTCGAAAATCTTTATAATCCAAAGAATCTATTAATAATGTTGATATCTCTTTTCCAAATAGAGCTCCAATATAGCTCAACTTGAATATCAATTTTTGCATTTTATTCACTTTCTAGTTGGTTAATAGTTTGAATCCATTGGCTTTTTTTCTGTTATCTTTTGTAAAAAAAAAATATTTAATTTATATTTGGAGCACCTTTAATTTCCTTAATTTATGGACATGCGCAGTCGAATCAAGGTTTATATCGCTTGTTTAAGGAGTTGGAATTTACTAACACCGCGATAAAATATTTTAATCCCACATTTTGTAGCAACTTCTAACATTGAATGGATTACCGCGGAGCGCCTGTGAAAAGTAAACTTGATCGAAGAATGTTGCCATCATATTATAAATTTCTGACACCAACTTCACAGTTCACGGCTCACATTGTGTCAATCATATTCCGAATAATGTAAGATTCGAAAAGCTATTACAAAAACAGATGTTTTGTTACTTACAGTATAATAATTAATTATACACGGACGCTGGAAAAAAAAAGGCTAGGTCGTGTAGGTTTCGGGACTCTAAAGAAGCCGGAAGGAAAAGAGTTCCTGGGCGCACATTAACCATACAGAAGTTTGATCCGGATAAAACTGAAGAATGGAGTCAGTGTAACCTAGTCAATTCTTCAACCCTCTTCATTAGTTCCTCCACTGGAATACCCATTGCTTTTGAAATCTCCTCCATCCGATTCCGACCAAGATCAAGGAACGACTCAATTAGATCTCCGTCCAAAAAGTTTTTAGAATCGACAGTCTTCTTCTCGTTGTAGAATGACCTCCATTGCTCATGACCAAATCCTCCCACACCTTTGATCACTTTCCTCAGGTGCATCTGCAACTTCTCCAGGAAGACATATTGATCATGAGGGAGGGACGCGATGACCCCAATGACTCCATTGACGGTTCCAAAAATGACAGTCGGAATCTGGCCAATGTCGGAATCTGGCAATCGCATGACGAGAGAACCATGACGAAACCGATTTACAAATTCACCTAGGTGGTATTCACCAACAACCTCAAGGCGTCCCCGCTCCTCATCGGTGGCTCCTTCACTGTTTTTGCGGACAGTGAAGAGATTAAAATTATTTTCAGCGCCGAGGTATATTTCATCATCTAGAATCTCGACTGCTGACATCCAGTTTGCATTGTAGTCACGGGCTCGCTCCTCAATAGCGCCCTCCTCATGCTGAATACAGAGATCGGAGAATTTGAGGCAAATTAGAATAAAATTGACAGGGATTTTAATCACAATGTGTTTGTAGAGGTTGATGGCTGAGTATAAGGAAATACAAATAAAATGGTTGAAGAAAGTGATAGAGAGTTCAAATTTTTATTAACATCGTAAACTACAAGGGGATTACAAACATTAAAAATTTCTAGTGGAATTCTAAAAAAAATCTAGAGGAACTCATAATGGGGATCATGAGGTTGAAAAAAGATGTGCCATAAAGACAAGGTTGAACAGAAACTGGATGCAGCAAGGTAGAAAATATAAATCCTGAAAGAAGATATACATTCCTTGAGATTGCAAATATTTACCTTGTAAAGCAGCAGAGAAATTGATTTCATCAGGTCACCTACAACAATAAAATCTCCTCTGGTTTGTACATAAAGAGCAAGTATGTGTCCATGATGTCCACATTCAGATTGCAACTCACGAGAACCATCATCACGAAGCATCCACTTGTACAACTGAATCTTCTGATTAATGGCAGCTAGAAGCTTCCCATTGAAGGCATTAAGAGAGTAAACAGCCCCTTTAGTTTCTTTTTCAGCAATTAGCTGAAGTTTTCCATCTTCTACAGCAAAAACAAGGATGCGGCCCTGCAGTCATTTCATATAGAAATAGAAACAAAAGAGGGAAAAGTTGAGAATGATTTTGTTAATCACCATGAGTTCGAGTTTTCAAAAACGTTGGAGAACACTGCTTTGATTGTCTACAAATGTGATGGTGTACATTCCAAAAATATATATACATGGGAGGTGCTATTTGTTTACGACAGAGAAGTAAAAACCTTGTTCGTGAGCTACACTTAATGGGACAGTGTTAATGAAATCTAGTTGGACAGTGTTAATGAAATCTAGTGAACACGGTAGAAGCATTTCACCACCACTCACCTTCCAGTAAAACTAACCAGAATCCTAAATAAATTATTAAATGAAAGGAACAAGGGCAGAAGCTACACACTGATACTCAGCAGACAAGCATACAGATAATGTTTGCATCTTACTTTCGTCGGTTCATTTTCTTCTGGCATGACATATGCAGTCCCGACACAGTAATATACATTACTGTCATCAGAAAATGAGCAGCTAAGAATGGAGCAACCACATTCAAACTGATCGAGTTGATAAGTTGAAACGAAATCAAAAGTCTGGTCATCCAACAAACGGATGAAGTGAACTTCAAAGTCTTCTGCACTTGACTGGTTATGCCTTAAACTGCATATTGCAAAGGTACGAGTCTGTTCCTGATGGCATATTCGTCGTGCATGCTCCCTAAGTGGAATAGTGCGTATGTGAAGCTTTTGAATGTCGTCAATGGTGCCAATTGTGAGTTCCCCTTCTTTAGCAATTGCAAGGCTGTAAACACAAGCAGATTTCTTCTCATTGTTAACTTCACTTAATAGATGTCAATTGCATGTGTACAAATCTACAAAAAAATAATCCTATAGTCTCCACCCTCAAACCAATTCACTTGGAAAAAATCTCATTATCTCATGAGTGGGACTAGTTATCACTTGTCAAGAAAATTATAAATATCCCCAGTCATGAAATTGAAGGAAGGCACATACCACTCACTTGACAAATTCCCGATTCATTTATTTAAGAGAATAAGGGAAGCATGGGCCTTTGACTCTCTCTTTCTCACTATACCACCCCTCACTCCATATGGCGAAGAAAAGGATGTGGACTAGTAATACTAACTCTACAAAATCACATGTAAAAACTTTCTCCCCACTTGATCGGAAGGAATAAATAATAGCTCTGCAAAGAATTAAATGTCGTAATTGGTCTATAAACATAAACACATATTCAGGTCTCCAACACATGAAAACCAACAATCACCCTGGTAGCCACCCAAAAAAATGCAGGCTGGATGATTTCAATTTATAACTCAAAATTTAATCAAGGCTTCTCAAACCATAATACAAAAATCGGGTAATATTTACCTGTCCGGGAAAGCAGCAGAGTTGAAGGGGCACATTAGACTGACTTCTTTTAGATTTACATTACTGTAAAGCAATTTCTTGTTACTGCTGTAAATGACAGTCGGTCTATCAGAAGCAGCAAAAACATGTGTGGCATTCTTTGATGAGAAAGTCCGCAGCGTAATGGGTTGCGTCCCAAGAGACACTTTTTTCCTGTCAGTCAGCTCCCCAGTACTAGTGTTTAACACAAAATTCAAGTGATGTCCATCCCCAAGAGCACATAACAAGTAAGACATCTGAAATTACAATGCATCCAACAGTGATTTTAGCCCAAGTTGACATGCTATTAGCTTCATATTTAAAAAAGACTCATTCCTTGCAAGCACAGATTTAAGTCTGAGCTTAATCAACTAAAACTTTGACTAAGAACTTGAGTAAATTTTACAGAAAGCAGCAGTAGCGAGTATTGAATTTCGATTCAAAACTTCTATAATAATTACATATTCAAAAGAAAAACTGAAGAATGATAAGATGTATTAGACAGCCTTCACAATGGAATAGCCTCTCTCTTGCTTCTAACAAAAGAAGAACAAAAGTCTTGAACCACCTTGCCTAAAACATTCTTATAAATAAAAATTTCTCATCCGTACATCACAGGAATTAAACCCTAAAATATCCACAGAAAAGGTCAACTTTTATCCCAAAATCCAAAGGACATCCAGTTCATTCTGGAGTACCAACTGAATATCAATATCCTAAATGCCTTAAATTCTAAAAGAATTAATGCACGAAAAAGACTATACGCCCACATAAAAACAAAGTTGACAAAACTAAGAACCAAACTCACCCCTTCAAAAGTACATAATAGTACAGAACGAGGAATTATCTCCCCTCCCAACGGTTCTTTCATAACCAGGTTCAAATCGGGAAGTGAAAATATCCGAACACTTATATCTGTCCACATACCCACTACTGCTAGTTGACTATAATTTGGATTGTCACCAATTGGATTTATATCCAGGCATGAGATGTCATACTCTAACTGACTATGTTTTATTTCTGTCAACACTCCATCACCAATTTCCAAGTAGATCAAATGGCCACCACCAAGAGCCAGTAAAACCTGTGAAAGGCAAATGTCAAATAAGTTAAAACTAACTCAACCAAACCAAACCAACCAATATCACAATAGAAGTGCTTCAGGAGACTGCATCAATTAAGAGCGGAATCGTCTTTATTTTCCAGTTAGCAAGTGATCCAGCTAACCATAATTACTATACATAATCTGTCAGAATTAATTTTGACACATGATTTATATCAGTTTTCAGAGAAATTCACTGCAAATTGATACTAAAACTGAAGCATTCGAGCTTACCTGAGTGGTATTGGCCGTGGCAACATTGATTGAGTGCCCTGCTGGAGCAAACCATTCATGTCGGAGTTCTCTAGAGGTAGAACTGACCAATCTGACTGAGATTGAAGTTGCCTGCACAGTTCATAAATTATTTCATATATGATGAAAGGCCAACAAATGGTTTTGCATGCTATGATGAGCTTGCCTGCACAATCTGGTCATATATAGCATCATGACAAAATAAAGTCTGGGAATTTGAATAAAAGCCTTCTATCTCAGTTTCCTCCAATTCATCCTCAATGTTCATTGCCAATATACGTGTCTCACTGATGAAGCTAACAACCAAAAAAGTATCAAATGTATCATCAGTAGCTGAACGTAATGACCACATCCCTTTGATTCCTTGAAGCTCTACAGATGCCTGTGAATGGCAATAATTCCAGAATGCAATGAGAAAGTAAAGTGTCAAATAATTCTAAACAAAATAAAATATTAAAATGTACAAGTAAATACCTGCTCATTTATTCCAATTCCATTACGTACAATCCGAAGAGAACCATCTTTGTAAGCTCCTGAGCAAGTTACAACCTGACCTTGACCTTGCCTCTCTAAATCAACCACGCAAAAGTCGACAATAGGCCCCAAATTGACATACCTTTCGAGAACTTCAACATAAGAACCTTTTGCATCCGGGTGAAGATTAAGCTTTATGAGCTGAATCATGAATCAAGACATGGAAACAAGGAAATTTTCATGGAATGACCAATTATCACAGATAACAAACTTATAAAAGAAGTCAAGAGAATTGATAAATGATAAAACGGGAAAATCATGAATTGAAACCAGAAGTTAGGCAACATGATTTTCGATCTTGATCATCTTCATACCTAGTCATGCATGAAATATAAAATGACTTTATGAAGATGCACTACAACTTCCCATGAGACTGGACTTTCTTTCAGCAAGTATTTCAAAGTAAAACTTTCAATTTGCTTGCATACTGTATGCACAAAACAATCTCCACGACATACAATAAAGTTCATATCACACTACCAAAAACACAACACCATAGCATGATAATATCTACCATAATTCAAAATACATGAAACAATCAAACTAAATCCTCTCTCTCCATGCATAATATCGATAATGACAATGGAAAGAAACGCCTTCATTCTATGAAATTGCACGGCAGATCAGCAGAATAAGGGCAATAATGTTGTAGAAACAAAACCCATTAAAATGAAAGACAATAAAGATTGGGAAATATATACTTGCTAAGAATCACCAAAGCAATGTTGTGGAAAGATGGAATCACTTCACTAATACATAAAGCACAAGACAACACCCTCCCACATCAAAGAAACATAATGAACTTGATAAGGTAATATCACTGCAACAGTCATCAATCGGATATGAAAATTCTGTGTTCCTGGGTTCTAAAAACCAAGGACCAAAGTGTTATACATGTCATATACTATCACAACTACAATACAATACATAAAATACTTGAAACTAAAATCCACTTATACGGGGATAAAAGATTGAGAAGATTGAAAGGAGAAATTGTAAGCATACCTGTGAATCTCCATAACTTGAGCCAACAAAAACAACTGCATTATCAAGATAGGAAATTGATGATGCAACAGATGTCTCACCCAGAAGCTCAATTTTGAGTCCTGTTACTCTGGAAGGTTAGAAATAGAAAGACGATTAAGACGTGTCGATATATTTGCCAAAAAAACCAACACACAACAAACTTACTGAAATAATAGAACATAAAATAAACTCACTTTTCCTTTTCATGGGTTATGACAAGTAAGTGCAGAAGTCCATTGTGATCCCCTAGTAAGTAGCGGGAACCGTCGGTGTCAACTCTCCCATAAGATCTTGTGATCGACTTCAAAGAGACAACATAAACATGAAAGAAAGATAATGATTAAAATGGTTTAACATAGAGTAATGCAACACCTCTATGTAACCTACAGGTGTAATTGGGATTGCTTTGAAAGCTGAGGCACTGCAATACACAATTGTTTCTTCACCAATAATTAGAACACCACAGAGAGGTGGCGGCACTGGAATTAACAAATCTGCTCCGTTATCAAGATTATTCTGAGACCATGGCCCCTCAATAAAATCTTTGTCCTTCAAAGTCACCTCATATGTTTTCACATGACGGGCATCCTTGTTATCCTGTAAATCAACGTGGTAATCAAATTATGCTGAAAGAACTCTAGAACATGATTCAAATTGAAACCAAGTCAACAAGAAAGGGAACATGAGTCATAGACGATTGGTGGATCCAAAAGAGTATATGTGGATCCAAAAGAGTACATCATATTTTTTTTAAATCTCAAAAACACTAGCTAAAGACACTACAATCGGTCAAGAGTTTGCGATATAGATAACATCCACCAATGAATGATTAGCAAAACATGAACGGAAAAATTACATTACGAAGCAATGACTGAGAACTGAAGATCAATTCTCCAAAAACCAAAAAATTGTTGGCCCCAAGCGACTTAAATGAATGAAGCAAATAGCTTCATCAACTTATGAAGAAGATAAAGATCATATAAAAAACTCAAGGTTATATTTATAAAAAGTAAATCAAAACCTGGTAAAGTACAACAATGGTTGGCTTGGCACATCCATACAAAAATTTGATATCCAAAACCTGAAGTTCCTCAAGCCTGAAGAAACAGCCAGGGTATTGTTAGCAAGCTTGCTAGAGGGGAAAAACAAACCATAGCATTTCATAATAATTAGATCAACATTGCTATTCAATGCTTACAATGGGGCAGAAAAATTATAGCTTCACTTGGAAAAAATCACAAGTGTCGAGCTTTCCATTTTTGGAATGGAATAAGATCAAGATCAAACCTTATTTCATGACATTTACATGAGGTTTCTCTTGAAGAAATCCCCCGAGAGGGCTTAGTTGATCCATGATTTATGCATTATCTTTCCTTTCTTTTTCGTTTGTTTCGAGAAATCTATCGATCAATTCCAATTTTTTCCTCTTCATTCAAAAGGTTTTTTCTTATCCTAGCTACAACAAGGATGTGACTCTATAAATTGCAGTCACTAGCGCTTACTTGCGGTCGCCTGTACATTAACTTTCTCTAAAATTACAAAAACAAATTGAAAATCTGCAGCATCGGAACTTAGCAGAAGTGGAGATTGCTAATTGAGTTTGCTATACCAAAAAATAAATCACTTTTCACAATGAACCATCATTCTCTGGTAAAACATGCAAGGCTTTGGGGATCCTTTTGGTGGTCATAGACAAGTAGTGGCAACTTTTTTGAAATATATGATCAGGAAATCCAATAGGAATATAGTTCAACTAGCTCGAACATAAATTTCAGAAAGAGACAATAACAAGTGGATATAAGAACCTCGATGTTTAGAATCAGTAAATTGACAAAAAACTTCGAACTTGATCACGCAGGTATCATCTATATTAATTTAATTTTTTTCATTTATGTTTATTTTTGAAAAAAAAGCTGCAATGTTTGGAATTAGCAACTGGGTATCAACAATACATAGGCAAAAATTCAAGGTTAGCTGATCAGAGAAATGAAAAATAAACAGGTATACACAGCAGCCACATCATATATCTTTTTAAAAATAACAGACACCAAATTTACTTTCAGGAAAGTGACTTGCTACTGTTCACATTCTGAGAAAAACAGAAAAGAAACAGAGAATTTACCTAATATTGAATGCTTCTTTGAGCTGGCCTTTGTTATCAAATGGAATGACCTAAAATTATTAAAAAAAATCCCCACGTAATCTAATGAGAGCATGTGGAAGTAAAAAGTGAAACGTCGATGGGAATCAATCTGAAAATGTATAAAATGCTTAGATTACTTTGAACAAGCCGTCATAGAGATGAAGCCCAATCAATCTGCAATCTGGATCAATAACGCCAATCTACCAGGAAAGAAAATCCACAAAGTCATAAACAGTAAATTTGTAAAATAAAAAAAGATCAATATCCCAATGTAAAAATTTCCAGAGAATTACTAAATAACCTGCCCATTATCAGTAGGACGACCTATTCGATCTGAAACATCTCCCATCGCTCTGTTAAATAATGGATGCCCCACCAACAAAGCAGCAAACTCCTTTTAGTAAAAATGGACGACGAATTGATAATTACACCAAAATTCAAAGTAATGACACTGATATAACCTAAAAGAAAATATTAATCCTGTGGCAACACGTGGATTGTCTATAAAATGACTTCAGGTCAATGCATTTGTTCAGGGGGAAACAAACTCATAATAGTCATGAAACCTCAGTGAAGAGCCAGTATGTGTCTATTGTCAAATTCAAGGAGTATGTATAAATACGAGCAAGCAATAAACAATATTTCAAAAAGATTAATCATCCAGTGCTTAAAATCTCAAGCTGTCACACCTTGTAATAACCTCTGCAGCCTCGGGCTCCCATTGTAAAACGCTGAATTTATATCTTTCTGTAGCGATGAAAAGGAGATCTTGAGTCTCTCCCTGCCAGTTTATCACAAAGTAAGATGTAAGCCTTTTTAATACTATTTGGTAAGAATTATAATCAAACTAAGTCTGATCTCAATTCTCAAGACAAGGATTTCCTCAAACTGATTGTCAAACAAACCAAACATTTATGTTTCAATATGAATACTCACATGAGGGCGGAAAAGCTCAAGGGTCGCAATTCTTCCATATATTGGAACGTCCAACATAGGCTGTAAAGATATAAATATTAAGAGGTTATGATTTCCTAGGACCTCAATCATAAACAGTTCGAGCTTAAATGATTCCATCAGCAAAAAAAGAATGGGAATGTTGCACTATAAATTTACAGGGTTCTCATCAGAGAGGAAAAAAGAAACTAGAATAAATTGTACACTCTGGCAGATCCCCTCTTCTCTCGTGACAAGAGCTGCTCACCATCTAAGTTATATTCCTAGGCTTACCACCCCTTGTCAACTTCAATTATCCACATCCACAATCTCACGAAAATAACAAAAGGGGAAGCATACTACATTCTCGATTTTAAAAAAAAAGGTAACTCAATGTATGTACCTGTAGACCTTGAGGAGTAAGTAAATGGATCTCTATTCGAGTGCATTTCCTGCAAGTGGATACCATGAAAGCAGAATGCATTTCATACATGTACACACACCATAAAAAGAATTACGTAATAAAGAAAAAACTAGAGATATGTAAAATCTTAATTCTGTTCTGGTAGCATAAATTGCCCTAACAAACAAAACAATACAAAAATATAATATACAGAATTAACTTCCAGACCGCCACAGAAATCCATGAAAGTTAACATAATCATTAAATTAAGATGGAGACTACAAGTGAAAGATGGAGCAGTGCATGAGTTTGCACGCTTTTTTGTGCGTGTGGACGATTGAGAATACTCACGCAACAATGAGATTGAGTTCATGAGGAGAAGTAAAATTGCCAACGCATGAATGAGTAACATTCGTCGGTTTGTGAGCCGTCACCACGTAATTCCAAACACTCATCTTTACACAGAGTTCTCTATCTCAAGCCCTAGAAAACAAAGCAGAGCGTGCTTCAGTCGAATTACTTGTGGCACATTGCTGTGCGCCGCCAGCGGGCAATTTTTATCAAACGGCGTCGTCGAGTTAACCGGGAGAGGGTCGGGAGGTGGAAAAGGGCGAGTGAGTGGCAACATGGTTAGCTTTACTTCCGTAAGTAGATAGATAAACAATGGGCCTGTCGTATTGGGCTTCGATCTAGTCTAGTCAAGGAAGTGTGAAAGATAGTCATGTGAAGTAGGAAAGTATGGGCCCCCTTTGACAAGAATAGCATACGGCCCATATAATCAACAGGCCCAATGTTTTACATATACACAACCTATTAAATGGAGGTTGGATTTAGGGATGTAAACAAACCAAATTATTCGCAAGCTATTCGGAGCTCGACTCGATAAAAAGCTTGTTTGAGTTCGTTTGTTAATCATATCAAACCAAGCTCAAGCTCGATTATGAGCTCGACAACTTAATCAAACCAAGCTCAAGCCTAAGCGTAATCGGCTCGTGAGCTCACAAACATGTTCGTTAATAGGCTCGCGAGCTCGAACTCGGCCTGTTTAGGTGGCTCGTATGCTCGAGCTTGACTCATTTGTTGAGTTGACAAATAAAAATATTAGTACTAATAAAAGTTAAACTTTTATGTTTAATATAAAATTAGTTCATAGATATATTTAATTTTAACAAGCTCGAATCAAGCTCGAATTCGAGCTTCATTGTATGTTTTACGAGCTCGAAAACGAGCCGAACTCAAGTCAGGCTTGTTAAATATGATAAACGAGCTATTAATAAACCAAGCTCGAGCCCGACTTGATTAACATGATAAACGAATTTTTAACGAGTCGAACTCGAACTTTTCACAAGCTTAGTAATTTCAAGACAAGTCGAATTCTAGCCTGATGATAAAAGCTCGAATAAAGCTCGAGCTCAATCTTAAACGAGCCAAACTAAAGCCAGATGATAAAAGCTCGAATCAAGCTCGAGCTCAAGCTGGAGCTTGAATTAATCTTAAACGAGCCAAGCTCAAACCTGATACAGTATCATTTACATCCCAGGTTGGGTTAGACTGTGTCAAGCCTCTCTCTCGTCTTCCATTTCCCGTATCCGCTCGCATGGTTCCAAGTTCCAACTTTCAAAATTCTAAACAACAAGATTCAGGAGTGCCCCGAGCATCAGTAATTCATTTCCCACCATCTGTTCATTGATTTCTCGAATTCTTTGGTTGAAACTTTCTTGTTTCTGTGTGAAGTTGCCAATCCCTTTTGAATTTCTTTTCAATTTTTGGGGCTTCTTCCCAGTTCCCACCAAGCCAAGGAAAGAAAACATGTCGCCACTAAGACTAGTGCCAATGTCAAAGCAAAAAAAAAAAAAAAAAAGCTTTGTCGTTTTCAATTTCTGTTTAATTAGGAGCAGACAAAAACTGAGTAGGCTTGAGCATAGCACGAGAGATCAACTACTTAGAATGAGCTGCGATCTGTTTTCTATTATGTTCGTTCTACTTTGAGCGACAGATCGCTTCTTTAAGGAGATGGGATTCCACAAATATGGTCGACCACTTGAAGCTGAGTCTCCATTTTTTGCTTGCAAGTATTTCTTCTCTCAACGTTTGGATTCCTTTGTGTTTTTATTTTAAATCCTTATATTTCTTTTTCTGTTTATGATTTGGTTTCAGTCATTGTATTGTAGCCCACGTAGATAAGGTTTTTTCGTGAGGTTTAAACCAGTGATAAAGAAGTACTAGAGTCGTGCAAAGAGCTTCTGATCTTGAAATGATCAGTTGATGAATGTCTAAATCAACTCAAATATGTTCGAAATTTGAATGTTCACATTTTCATAGAATTTTATTGTAAATTGTTTTATACAAAATTCCATACATACACTCTTCTTCCACTTGCTTTAATCATTCGGTTGCAAGTGTTCATTTTAAATCACTTTGAACTGTTGTTTATTGAATAACTTCTTGGTGACTGCTTTAAAAGAGATGCTCTTTATTTCATGGATTACATTTAAGAGGATAGTGGAAACCGGATCTCATTGCAGTACCGTTAAAGTTCTTAAGCTACATCTTGGTACTGATGATATTAATGTGTTACATTTGTCAAGAAGATGTAATATGAACCACGAGAAGATGTAATATGAACCACATATTGACTCGCCTATTTTTCCATGTGAACAAACAATCATCAAATGGCAAGCCTTGAGCCCTTTAGTTTAGTCGAAGCTTAAGTTCTTTGCTTTGGGTAGATGATATGTTTGTGCAGCATGAGGTGAGACAGGATGAGCTAACGATAACCTGAATATTGAGCTAAAGATTTTTTTTCAAAGAAACATGTGGCTAGACTGGGATTGAAATTGACCCCTACTACAATATAAAAAGCAAAAAGAATATGATAGAGGGATTATGCTAAAATCTCTCATAAGAGAAGACAGAACAACAAGAATTAGTGCTTCCTAACAAAGGAAAAACCAATTATATCTAGGCTTAGTTTTAAAAGAGAACGAATATCTGATTGAGGAACTTCTTCAAAGAAATATTGAAATTTCCATCCACAAATGCCGCAATTTGCCAAATGCAACTGACATCATATTTCTAACCTAAAAATATGATAGAAATTTACTATCCACTTTGGAAAAAAAATTGGATTGCACTAGGTCTGTTAACTCCTTCTTAATTATTATAGATCATCTCACTTATTTAAAGGTGGCTGATTCTATTTCTGTTTGGTTGTTCAATTTGTTCTCGACAAAGTTTCATAGCATGAAATTAATTGATCCAAAGTTTCGTGTGGAGCTGCATTGGATAAAGACACATGCACATGCCCAACCTAACCACTAGACTTGGAGCTACCATTCAGGTAATGTTTATATGCCTTTTGTAATGCAGATTCTGCCTTTTAACTATTTAATAGTCCTGTTGTGAAGTTGATTGACATAACCATGTACTTTTGTATTGATTAACTTGCTATATAGATTTTTAAAATGTAATAAACTTTTGAAAAATGTTTCCATTTAAGATGCTATTGTTCCCCTAAACATACTTCCAGAAGTACACCATTCTTGAATATTGAGTACGATTTCCATACACTAAACCAATTTTATGATTCTAAAATTAAGTTCAGAAACCAAACAAGGATCCAAGCTTGTAACTTTCTCGAGTGCACTATTTTGTAATGATTCCACAGAAGGTGAGAGTACATTTTCCTGATCTCTTGTGGGTTTAACCTATCTACCATGATGATTTTGTGCTAGCCCTTTATCAGCCAACTGATACAAGTTAGGGGGGATTCTCAACTCGTCAACCAGCATGTCACAATACTTGTTCACCAATGCCAAACCCTTTTTGAATTCACCCGAAAGTCCAAACCAGTACCGTGAAACCCATCTACCAAATGCAGATATGTCTCCAACATGTTACATGTGAAATTCCACCAAGTTCAACCCTTTCTTCAGATATGGAGATGACCTAACATCAAGATTTAACTCAACTCCAACATGCTTGTACACCCACTCTAATGTACATGTTATATCATCGAACCTCTGTAAACTTTCGTTTAATACAATCCCAGGCATTTTGGGCATGATATCTTGTTTCATTGTCAGGTGTAAAGTTTTTACCCCATCCGATACAGTTCATCTCGAAAAGCGATGTTGCCAACACGTGGTGAGGCAAATGACACAGCACTTATAGAGAGGCTGGAGAAGTTAGCAATCCAACCAATGCACCACCTAGACTGCGCCCTGTGATAGTTTGGCTAACTTGTTCACCTCTTTTTGGTAGCAATCTACTAATCATTCTATTTCTTTCATCACTTGTTCCAAGGCACTATGCATTTGGAGGAATAAATGCTAAGAAAACCATGTTCAACTTTTGCTTGACCGTGCCCAATGGGCTCTAGTTTCCGCTGCATAAAATGGTGCCATTCGGATGGCACGACAACCACCACCACATCACGTCTCCCAATTCGTTAGGAATCTTGATCATCACTGATGGCAACAAACCACCCCATCTAGTTTGAATCTTTACTCCAAGTGTCAACAAAGCGTGACTTCTCTAGCCACTGAGGCAAGTCTATATGTGACATTGCATATGTGTATCTAGTGACATTGTAACCACTTTTGCCAAGTCCCAACTTCTCAAAAAGCTAGTGCCGGTTGTACATGCAGCTGCTGCAATACTCTAAGAATGAATCAAAGTCAAGTGCGTCGTATGTTGCTTGTGTGAATTCTCCAAGTTTGATGATCTCCCTTCGAAGCCAAGGATGAAGTGGATCAAGAAGATCATCCCAATCACGTGAATCTTGGATTTCACGCCATTTTTTGTGATATGTCTTCTCTTGGGGATATTGCAGGGATGTTGTGCTTCTCTTCAATGTTTAAAGCGTTCAATTTTGGACGCTCTTATGAGTTTGGGTTTCAATGTGAAGATGCAACATGCTTGACAAGGATTCAACCAGCTTTGTAGCCTTGTTTGATGTTTTTTATGTGGGTTTTGGCGGTTTTGAAATCTTGGTAGGAAAGAATCTTGATTGGAAGGTGGTTTTTGTCAGTGGCTGAGAGGTTGAAGTGGGGATGAATTGCATTTTTTGAGGCCATTTTTTTATGAAATATTTTGTATAAAATTTGAGAGTAAATCGAATAAAATCTCAAGAACAGAAAGAAGTTGTATAGATGATTATTGTATGTCTGAGTATGGCCCATCCCCCGACAGTTCCAACTTATGATGATCATGGTGTATAACATTCTGACTATTGTAAGTGTTGTTTCTTGAGTGCGTGTAGCATGAATCTGTAATTGGATTGAAAGTTTCACAAATCCAAAGCCTATTTATCGGCTAATTTTGTTTTAAAAGAAAACGTAAAATAAATGATAAATTCATTAATTTCATTTTTAATGATCGTCCGATCTAACAATATGAAGTAAAATGTATGTCATTGCCCCTAAGCGCTGCAATACTTTTATTTTTAAAAATTAAACCATGTTCCATCGTTCGCTAGTTGGGTTACAATAAATAATATATTTTAGGGAGAACAACAAATTACCAATTTTATTGTTTGTATTATTGTTGTTAATTTATTTGATACTTTTGTCTGGCGGTGGGCATGGGTCGTGTAGTTTCAGGCAGTCAGACCACCTCCAATCATGGCACCACATTGGTGCCACACCATTGTGGTGCCATGATTTTTCACTCCAATCCAGCACCAAAACTGGCTGATGAGCAGCTCTACAAGCTGCTCCACAAATTGCTGCGCCACAATTTTTTTTAATTTTTTTTAGTTTTTAATTTGATTAATTTAATATAAGTGTTTAATATTTAATTAATTAATGTTTTTTTGAAATTTTAATTATAAAATTTTTAATATTCTGATTAGAAATTAATTAAGTGTAAAAATAAAAAATAAAAAAAACACATATTAAATTAATAATGTGTAAAAATGGTACAAATTACGAACAAAAAACAACAAAAATTACGAAACAATAAACACACTACGACAACTAACAAATCAAAAAATTACGAAATATAAAAAAAATTACGTCAAAAAAAGATTTTTAGTAATACGGTAAACCAGACCCCGATCCTCCAATATCTCGACCGGTTAAGTTTGGTTTTCCATTGTTTTTTGGAAGAAAATGACAAAATAAAATCAATTTCTACATAAACCAAGCTGCATAGTAACCCCGAACCCGTTTAATCGCCCAACTAATCCTATCCGATCGGGTTCGGGTCGGAGTATGACCGTTCTCTCAACTGGGTCCTTTAATTTTTTTTTTATTTAATCTTACATGATGGTGTATATTTAATTTAATCCTATCCTCACCGTTTCCCTCCTCCCCCCCACTTTGGCAGGCAGGTAGATAGGGAAATGGGTGTGAGCTGTGATCCGAATCAAGACGGGTCGGACGAGCAACAGCGGCGGTCCGAGATCTACACCTACGAAGCGCCATGGCACATCTACGCCATGAACTGGAGCGTACGCAAGGACAAAAAGTACCGACTCGCCATCGCTAGCCTCCTCGAACACTATCCCAACCGTGTCGAAATCGTTCAGCTCGACGACTCCACCGGCGAGATCCGACCCGACCCGACCCTCTCCTTCGACCACCCCTATCCTCCCACCAAACTCATCTTCATACCCGATAAAGAGTGCCAGCGCCCCGATTTACTGGCCTCATCTTCCGATTTCCTCCGCATATGGCAAATCTCCGATACCGACAATGGGCGGCGCGTGGAGCTCAAGAGCTTGTTGAACAACAACCGGAACAGCGAATACTCCGGGCCTTTGACCTCGTTTGACTGGAACGAAGCCGAGCCCAGGAGGATCGGGACTTCGAGTATCGATATGACTTGCACCATCTGGGATATTGAGAAGGAAGTAGTCGATACACAGTTAATTGCGCACGATAAGGAGGTTTACGATATCGCGTGGGGCGGAGTTGGGGTTTTCGCCTCCGTTTCGGCCGATGGATCGGTTAGGGTGTTTGACCTTCGTGATAAGGAGCACTCTACGATTATATACGAAAGTTCAGAGCCGGACACTCCATTAGTAAGGCTTGGGTGGAACAAGCAGGATCCGCGGTACATGGCTACAATCATAATGGACAGCAGCAAGGTGGTAGTGTTGGACATCCGATTTCCGACGTTACCGGTTGTAGAGTTACAGCGGCATCAGGCGAGTGTGAATGCTATTGCGTGGGCTCCTCATAGTTCCTGCCATATGTGCACTGCCGGGGACGATTCACAAGCTTTGATTTGGGATCTTTCCTCAATGGGCCAGCCGGTAGAGGGGGGTTTGGACCCTATTTTAGCATACACAGCTGGGGCCGAGATTGAGCAGCTGCAGTGGTCTTCTTCGCAGCCTGATTGGGTCGCTATTGCATTTTCTAACAAGCTTCAAATTCTGAGGGTGTGAGTGGATAGTGCTCTTTCTGAATTCAATGGCACTTTGCTGTACATCTACTACTTGGCAGTTGATATATTTGGACCAAAATTGACGACATCAATCTGCTTGTTTAATATTGAAATGTAGTTGCAGTTTCTTGCTTAGTTAAATAGTGATGAAAACTTATCGATCTGTGTTTCACATCTTAGCATCGGTCATGATTGCAGTTTCCTTATTTGGATATGTGCGTAGCTGATCCCCGCTTGAGATGTCCTTTCTCTTTTGTTTTTGCTTAAGATTGGTCCTGCTCTGTGTTATGACAGAGTAATGTCAAATTCTAGTGTTTTAACTGGTTTTTTGATAACTCTGATGATAGTTATACTATAGGTAGGATGTTTGTTCTTATACTGGATCGAATATGCAGACATCGAAGTGAAAAGTGAGAACACTCTTCTTCTTAGTTATAACGGTCTTGATTTGAGGCTTAGTTAGGAGTTAGCTGCTATTAGTTTCATATCGGCCATACATGATTGAACCTGCGTTTTTTTTCTTTTTTTTTTTCTGGGTAAAAAATACACAAGCAGGGGAGTGCCTGTATCTGGTAAGATTTTCTTTGTTCCTGCTGAGCATGCTTTGCGTATTCAGTTGCTTCTATATATGTTATTTCTGT